>NC_057810.1:70444250-70744250 GCF_018294505.1 Triticum aestivum | reverse complement strand
GTTGTTGTATATGGGTAGTACAAGAGTTGATCTACCACGAGATCAGAGAGGCTAAACCCTAGAAGCTAGCCTATGGTATGATTGTTGTTCGTCCTACGGACTAAAAACTCTCCGGTTTATATAGACACCGGGGAGGGCTAGGGTTACACAGAGTCGGTTACAATGGGAGGAGATCTTCATATCGACTCGCCAAGCTTGCCTTCCACGCCAAGGAAAGTCCTATCCGGACACGGGACGAAGTCTTCAATCTTGTATCTTCATAGTCCAGGAGTCCGGCCAAAGGTCATAGTCCGGCCATCCGGACACCCCCTAATCCAGGACTCCCTCAGTAGCCCCTGAACCAGGCTTCAACGACGACGAGTCCGGCGCGCAAATTGTCTTTGGCATTGCAAGGCGGGTTCCTCCTTCGAATATTTCAATGGAAGATGTTGAACACAAGGACAGTGTTCGGCTCTGCAAAATAAGTTCCACATACAACCATAGAGAGAATAATACCTGCACAAATCTAATCTGCTGACGTATTCCGCAGCGTGACATCACGCCACGGCCAAGCCCTTATTCGAATCGTTTTACTGTTCCACCTCAGCGCGTTTAGCGAGGCGGTTTCCTTGGCACGTCTTGTCAAAGCAGAGATCGTGTCCCCTTATTCCGGGATTCTCATCAATACGAGTGTGGGTGACCCAACCGTGCCTTTGGTATGCCTTCCTAATTGAAAGTGAGTCCCAAACGTTCACGGGGAGGGCTCTTGGTATTCAACCTCTTTATAAAGAGACCAAGGCTCGACTCCTTTCTTTTAAATTCAATCAAATCCGCCCCTCGCCTCGAGTTCCAACACCCAAAGCTCCAGATTCAGGCGCTTCAGACCTTCGATGATGTCCGGCTCCGACCTCCAAGGTCGGTGGATGCCTTCCTCCGTTACAGAAGAGGACGTTCGAAAGCTGAGAGATGCCAGGTATCTAACCGGCGAAATCTTGCATAGGCTGCCTGGTCAAGGGCAGGCTATTCCCACTCCCCAGCCCGGTGAGAGCGTGGTGTTCACATCTCACTTCCTTCGGGGGCTAGGCTTCCCGATTGATCCCTTCGTGAGGGGGCTCATGTTTTATTACGGGATGGAATTTTACGACTTAGCTCCAGAGTCCATCCTCCAAATCTCATCGTTCATTGTCGTGTGTGAGGCCTTCCTCCATATTACTCCTCACTTCGGATTGTGGCTTAGAACCTTCAAGGTAGAACCGAAGATGATCGAGGGGCAGCACGCTGAGTGCGGAGGGGCTACCATAAGAAAGATGGTCGACGCTCCATGGCCCGAGGGCTCTTTTCAAGAGGAGTTCGGCTTATGGCAACGGGACTGGTTTTACATCACAGCCCCCAGGGGCACCACATGGGTGGCGCCACCTACTTTTCGCTCGGGTCCCCCACCACGGCTAGCGTCATGGGTCAATGAAGGGCTTATCTGGGGGGCGTCCAAAGACGTGCCCTTGCTGCAGGGCCGCATTCGAGATCTCCTAGAAAGAGATGTCAACTTGACCGTAGTGGCGCAAGTTATGCTGATTCTCCGCGTGTTGCCCTGCAAACGTCGCCCTCTCCGCCTGTGGGAATTTAATCCGGAGGGACCGCGAGTCCTGCAACATTTTATGGGCACGACGCCCATGGAGATGTACAAATTGTTCTTCGGATCACAAGCAAGGTGTTCGAACTTGTCCGACGACGCAGGTCTGAGCTGCAATCGCCCGGATGCTCAAGTAAGTAGCCCCGTATTTGGACACATCGTCCGTATTTTTATCATAAAACTGCCCTTAAAAGAGCTATCCTTTGAACAGGAGTGGATGGCGAAAGCAAAGCTTATCAGGTGTCCGGCCCCCCTGCCTGAGACCACGCCGGATCCCGTGTTGACCAGGATGCTGAAGATTGCGCCTTTGGAAGAAGGCGAAGAGGGGAACCCAGGAGCTACCTCCTCCGCAGAGGAGGCTGTCAGGAAGGGAGGAATCAAGAATTCCCCCAACCAGGGAAAGAAAAGGACCGCCTCTGATGACCCGGAGGCGATGGCCTCAAAGCGGGGGAAGAAATCTTCGTCAGAGGGTCCGGCGCCGGTGAATGCCCCGGCAGTATTGCACCCTCAAGGGGATCAGCTCTCCACCGAGCCATAAGTAAAGAGAGGGGTTCCAAAATGAGTGACCTCCCTGTTTTATTTCTGAGGAAGGTAACCGAAATATTACCTTGCAGTTCGGATCTCAACCCTTCTCAGCAGAGCTCATCTTCAGGGGATCTTCGTCCGGAGATGATGGAGAGCAAAATGCCTCCCCCAGCTATACCGTCTCATGAGGCGGGCGACCCTGAGGTGTCATCTCGGAGGGTTTCTCCAAGTCCGGACCCTGAAAAAGGTCGTCAGACTAGTCCGGCACCCTCTGGTGCACGGTCGGAGGGGCTGAAGGATCTGCTCGGGCGAGCGTCTATCTCAGAAGAACACCATGTGTTGATGAACATGGTGATTGGAAGGATTTCATCCGCGGAAAGCGGATTGTACGAGGCCGCCAGGAGTTTACTGACAGGCTTTGAGGTACGTGAAAAGGTGTACCTTTTGGTAGAGCTGCATGTATAAAATGTGCCCTGTATAAATAGTAGCCCCTGAGACTCTGTGTGTTGTCAAAAATGACGGTGCACAGAGGATCGTAATCCCAGGTATAATATGTCACCTTTTCTATGTAGGTGGCGAGGCATTCAGTGGCTAGCCGGACTGATGAATCTGCCAAGCTAAAGCGGCAACTTGACGTAGCAGATGCCGACATCACGCTTGTAAATAAGCGGCTAGACGAGGCACAAGGTATGTAATGTCTCCAAAGACATCTGATAAGAAGATCTCGATGCCCGTGCCTTATAGTATATGTGCTTAATGTAGATGGTGTTGCTGCCATGGAGAACCTTCGGGCGGAACTTGCCTGAGCCAAGGAGCAAGCGAGGAAAAGTGATGCGGCTGCCGTTAAAGCGGCTGAAGAGCTAAAAGCCGAACAGGCTGCTCACTGCCATAGCAAGAAAGTAATAGCCGAGATGGCTATAAAATTGAAGGATGCTGCCGACCGCTGTAAACTTCTCGAACAAGAAGATAGGGTGGCTCAGAAGGACCTTAAAAAGGTCACTGCCGAGGCCAAGGACACTCGCTCTGCAATGAGAGCTATGAAGGAGGGGCTACGTCAGGCCAGAGATATCATGGCTGGAAAGCCCTATATGCTGTGGATGAAGTTCGGGGATTCTAAGTATGCTCCGTTAGACCGGAAATGGAGTGCGGCGAACACTTATCTGGATTTGGCGGCGAGTGCCGCAAACGCGATCGGACACTTCTGGGGTCGAGGTGACCATGAATTGGAAGAAATTTTTTGTTCGCAGTTCCACAATCTAGAGCGCCCACTTTCGGTATCCGGCCGTTTGGCCGCTTGGGCGGAGCTGAACAGGTTATCCGGACTCGCCATGAGGTACGTCGCGAGTCGTCTGTGGCCGGGAGAGCCAGAGCCGAAGAGTTATTTTATCTTGGTGCAGCAGTTCCTTGGTTCAGTGCCGCGTGTTGATGCGATGAAGAGGTCAGCGTGCATAGAGGGCGCGCAAATGGACCTTGCCCGTGTCAAGACATACTGGGCAGATATGGCAGCCAGTGTTGTTGCATCCCGAGATTCGGACGAAAGCCAAGTACCTGCCAAGCACTATTTTGAGGAAGTCCTGCAGGGCGCTCGTGTAATAGAGACGCAGTGCTCGAAGGATGTTGTGTTTGAATAGCATGTGCTATTGTAAAACAATATTTTGATGAAATATAAAAGCCTTTTATACTTGTGCTTTCAAGAATTAGAATGCCTCCTGTGTGGCCGTTAATGTATATATGTATATAACCTGAAAGATGGCAGTCGTTGGCTTCAGCCCCCACGCATATAATACGGGGGTGTTCGCAGAAGGCGCCTTTTCACACTTAATCCAACGTCTTGGTCCTATAAAGGAGGTGATAGCGCAGCGAACTAGGCAACCGGACTATAATGCTTTATCACTTTCACTTAGCCATAGGAGTTTGACAGTGGGGCTACTGAATAGCCCCTAGGGGCACCGCGCTTGCCCGAATTCGGGGCGCGTGTGTGCCTGACCAGGAAGCGGCCCTTCGTTAATGCGGAGGAATCCTAAAGACTCCAAAAGTCAGGTGGTTGACCAGTCTCTCACTATATCATGATAGTCCGTTTTAGGCTTTCTCTACTGAGGTGCTCGCCTGGCCGAACCGGGGCACAATCGCAGTAGTTCTCCTGGTGCCGCCTTAGCCGATAGAGCGGAATGTAAGGCAGCAAAACACAGGAGCCGGGCAAACCCAACATTTGACCAAAGACATGATTCGGAGCTGATGCATATAAGGCCAAACTCGCGACGCCGAACACTCCCGAAGGTATTCGGTCTTTATGAAAATGGGCCGAACAAAATCCCTTGGTAAAAGCCCTTGGTGCCCAGGAACGCGCAAAATTCTGGCGTGGCCACATGCCAAGACGCCAGCCTCCTCCTCGGTTATAGCAAAAACCGGGGGATGTTATCAACAAGAGACAGTAAAAAAGGTTTACGCAGGGTCTTAATCTAAAAAGAATCCTTGAAACGGGTACCTACTGCACGTATGCGCGTGTGTCTCCATTGTGCCGTATCCTGGACGGGTGTAGCACGGTGTTTGTCTGCGAAAGAGAGGAACTTAGTGGAAAATAATCGTGCGAGAAGTCTATGTTAAAATAAACAAAATATAATACAGAAACATGAGTAGAATTGAGCTGTATTGTCTCCTGGTGTAAACATGCGGAGCCCCTTGTACAGGGTTATGCGGCTATTAAGCCTTTGTATGTTTACGTTGGACTCGTCGAACCATGTCCGGGGTAGTAAAGCTGGATTAGTGTGCGGCTGTCAAGGCAGCCGCACCATTATCCGCACTTCGGGGAACACTTGATATTTCCCTTTAATGAGATGATGCCTCGTGGATAGGGCATTTTGAGTGTGAGGGATGCGTAATGCGGTATTGCGTTAAAGTGGGCGAAAGCTTCGCGTCCCAGTAGCGCTTGATAGCGACTTATGAATGGGTCGATGTGGAAGGTTAGCTTTTCGCTTTGGAAGTTGTCGGGGGAGCCGAATATGACTTCTAACCAAAGGGAACCCATACTCTGGGTATCTGGGCCTGACGTGACTCCTTGAAAGGAAGTGTTGCCATGGTGAATCATTGCTGGGTTTACTCCCAGTTTGCGGATTGTGTCCTGATATAGCAGGTTTAGGTCACTGCCGCCGTCCATTAGGACTTGTGTAAATTGGATCCGTCAATAACCGGATCTAAGACCAAGGCAGTCCAGCCTGCGTTCTGGATACCTCTAGAGTAATCCTGATGATCGAAGGTGATTGGCTGTAACAACCAATGGCGGGGCTCCTCTGGGGCAGGCCATATGGCGCATATCTTCGTAGGCGCCACTTTGTTTTTCCCTTTTGTCACCTGAAGTGAATTTACTATTTTAACTTCTTGTGGGAACTTCTTTTGTTCTCCGGTGTTCTGCTTGTGGGGTGCATCGTCATCCTCGCTTGGTGTGTCGAGCCCCTTGTGTTCGGCGTTGATTTTGCCGGATTGCTTGAAGACCCAACAATCTCTGTGGGTGTGGTTTGCAGGTCTCCCGGGAGTACTGTGGATTTGACATATTTTGTCCAAGATTTTGTTGAGGTTAGATGGCTCGTCCCTGTCATCTTTGGGGGCGGCTTTTTCTGATTTTGTCGAGAGCTTTTGAATCCGGCATTGACTATCGTACTCACCGGGCTGTTATCCTTGATCCGGCGCTGTTCTTTGTTACGACACGGTTTCCCGTTTCCATCCTTGAGTTCGGATGTACTTGGGTCGCTGGTGCTGCTTCTTGCCAACCAGCTATCCTCTCCTGCGCAAAAGCGGGTCATGAGGCTTGTCAATGCGGCCATTGTTCTTGGCTTTTCTTGGCCGAGGTGTCTGGCGAGCCATTCATCTCGGACGCTATGTTTGGAAGTTGCTAGGGCTTCGGCGTCTGGACAGTCGACTATCTGATTCTTTTAGGTATGGAATCTGTTCCAGAGTTTCCGGGCTGACTCTCCGGGTTGCTGAGTTATATGACTCAAATCGTCTGCATCCGGAGGTCGGACATAGGTCCCTTGAAAATTTGCCCGGAAAGCATCCTCGAGCTCTTCCCAACTTCCTATGGTGTTTTCGGGAAGGCTTTTCAGCCAATGCCGGGCTGGCCCTTTGAGCTTAAGGGGTAAGTATTTTATGGCGTGAAGGTCATCTCCTCTAGCCATGTGTATGTGGAGGATATAATCCTCAATCCAGACTCCAGGGTCTGTTGTTCCGTCGTATGCTTCTATGTTTACGGGCTTGAATCCCGCTGGAAATTCATGGTCCAGTACCTCATCGGTGAAACATAGGGGATGTGCGGCGCCCCTATATGTAGGTGTACCGCGATGTTCGGATATTTTTTGCGTTGCATTGCTTACTGGAGCTTGCTTTCTTGGCCTGTAGATGGATCTGGTTGGACCGTTTTTTTGATGTGAATCCTTGGGCGGATCGCGTACCGGATTGAGTGCGGCGCCCTTTGTCGCTTGATGTCGATTGTGGGGTCGTCTATCCGACCTGGTGGCTTCCTTGTTTTTTGACTGTGGGGGCTCTAAGGCCTCTTCATCAAATTCCGGTAGTAATTTCCGCTTCGGATAGCTCTTTGTGTGATGACCGCTGTCGTACTTGTGTGCGGTATTGAGTACTTTGCCCCATCTGATTATGAGTGCATCTTCCGCTGTTTTGAGCTTCCACTTCTGCTTTTTCAGGCTACGCGCAGTGGTGACGAGCCTTTGGTGGAGGTTCTTCTGTTCCAGCGACTTGTCCGGCGTGAGGTCGTCCGGACTATTATCTTTGCCGGGGACGGATTGTTCGGTTTGTCCGCCCTGTTTGGACTGTTGCTCGATGGCATGTTCGTCTTCCGTTGATTCGCCCTGCTCTATGGCTGGGTCTCTGTCGAGGTGGGGCTTGGCGCGGCACTTATGCCGCCGCTTTGATTGTTTTTCGAGGGAATGATCCCTGGTTGTGCCCTTTTGATCCTCGTCGTTGCTTTTTTTAGGTGTGTCCACCATGCATACATCGTGTGATGAGGTGATTGTCCGGTGCTCTATAGGCGTTGGTTCTTGATTGTCTCCTTCATCGGCGTCCATCGTCCATACCATCGATGTCTTCAGAGTCGAAGTCGAGCATGTCGGTTAGGTCGTCGACTGTGGCTACGAAGTGGGTGGTGGGTGGGTTTCGAATTTCTTTGTTGTCCGCATCCCAACCTTGCTGACCATAGTCAGGACAGGGCTATCCTGACAAGGAGAGAGACTTTAGTGAATTCAGGATGTCGCCAAAGGGCGAGCGCTGAAAGACGTCCGCGGCGGTGAACTCCATGATCGGAGCCCAATTGGGTCCTATTGGAAGGGGTGCGGGAGATCCGAAGTCCGGGAAGGAGTCCGGCACCTTGGAGTCACTGGCCTTACAAAGGACTAGGCTGGTATTCGGCTCTATCACCGTAGAGATTGCGGCTTCCGGGGCGGCGTCCAACCATCCGCCCCCGATTAGCGCGATCGGCTCCGAGCTAAGGGTCGGAGCGGACACCTGAGCGGCGCTCTGAGCGTTGTCCGGCGGCAGAGCTAGGTCATGCCCGTCGTGACAGTGCGGCGCGCTCGGCCGTGGCTCGAATCCGTCGAAGATCAAGTCCCCGCGGATGTCGGCCGTGTAGCTTAAGTTTCCAAATCTAACCTAATGGCCAGGGGCATAGCTTTCGATCTGCTCCAAATGGCCAAGCGAATTGGCCCGCAGTGCGAAGCCGCCGAACACGAAGATCTATCCGGGGAGAAAGGTCTCACCCTGGATCGCGTCGTGGTTGATGATCGAAGGAGCCATCGGGCCTATAGGTGACGACACAGAGGAACTCTCAATGAAAGCACCAATGTTGGTGTCAAAACCGGCGGATCTCAGGTAGGGGGTCCCGAACTGTGCGTCTAGGCGGATGGTAACAGGAGACAAGGGACACGATGTTTTTACCCAGGTTCGGGCCCTCTTGATGGAGGTAAAACCCTACTCTTGCTTGATTAACATTTATGATATGGGTAGTACAAGAATTGATCTACCACAAGATCAGAGAGGCTAAACCCTAGAAGCTAGCCTATGGTATGATTGTTGTTCGTCCTACGGACTAAAAACTCTCCGGTTTATATAGACACCGGAGAGGGCTAGGGTTACACAGAGTCAGTTACAATGGGAGGAGATCTTCATATTGAATCGCCAAGCTTGCCTTCCACGCTAAGGAAAGTCCTATCCGGACACGGTACGAAGTCTTCAATCTTGTATCTTCATAGTCCGGGAGTCCGGCCAAAGGTCATAGTCCGGCCATCCGGACACCCCCTAATCCAGGACTCCCTCAGTGGCTTTGCCTCAAATACGATGTCAACTACATGATCATGCAAAAGCAATATGACAACTATGGAGCGTGTCATAATAAACGGAACAGTGAAAGTTGCATGTCAATATATCTCCGAATGGCTATGGCAGTTGTATGGCAATATATCTCTCTATAATTTTTTATTGTTCCATGCTATTATATTACCCGTTTTGGACATCTGTGGACTTTACTTTACACTTTTATATCATTTTTGGGACTAACCTACTAACTGGAGGCCCAGCCCAAATTGGTGTTTTTTGCCTATTTCAGTGTTTCGAAGAAAAGGAATATCAAATGGAGTCCAAACAGAATGAAACCTTCGGGAGTGATATTTTTGGAACAAACGTGATCCAAAGGACTTGGAGTGGAAGTCAAGAAACAAGTGAGGCGGCCACGAGGGTGCCCGACGCGCCCCCTAGGGCTGGGCACGCCCCCCACCCTCGTGGGCCCCTCAATCGTCCACCGACGTACTCCTTCCTCCTATATATACCCATGTACCCCGAAAATATCCGTGAGATCCCATCTTGGAGCCGTCGCCGGCGCTTTGCCGAAGGGGGAATCCACCATGGAGGGCCTCTACATCAACTCCAAGGCCTCTCCAATGAGTTGTGAGTAGTTTACCACAGACCTTCGGGTACATAGTTATTAGCTAGATGGATTCTTCTCTCTCTTTGATTCTCAATACAAAGTTCGCCTTCCTCTTCTTGGAGATCTATTCGATGTAACTCTTTTTGCGGTGTGTTTGTAGAGATCCGATGAATTGTGGGTTTATGATCAAGTTTATCTATGAGAAGTATTTGAATCTCCTCTAAATTCTTTTATGTGTGATTAAGTTATCTTTGCAAGTCTCTTCGAATTATCAGTTTGGTTTGGCCTACTAGATTGATCTTTCTTGCAATGGGAGAAGTGCTTAGCTATGGGTTCAATCTTGCGATGTCCTTTCCCAGTGACAGCAGGGGTAGCAAGGCACATATTGTATTGTTGCCATCGAGGATAAAAAGATGGGGTTTATATCATATTGCATGAGTTTATCCATGTACATCATGTCATCTTTCTTAATGCATTACTCTGTTCTTATGAACTTAATACTCTAGATGCATGCTGGATAGCGGTTGATGTGTGGAGTAATAGTAGTAGATGCAGAATCGTTTCGGTCTACTTGTCACGGACGTGATGCCTATATACATGATCATGCCTAGATAATCTCATAATTATTCGCTTTTCTATCAATTGCTCGACAGTAATTTGTTCACCCACCGTAATAATTATGCTATCTTGAGAGAAGCCACTAGTGAAACCTATGGCCCCCGGGTCTATCTCTTATCATATAAGCTTTCAATCTACTTTTATTTGCATCTTTACTTTTCCAATCTATATCATAAAATACCAAAAATATATTTATATTATCATATTATCTCTATCAGATCTCACTTTTGCAAGTGGCCGTGAAGGGATTGACAACCCCTTTATTGTGTTGGTTGCGAGTTCTTGTTTGTTTGTGTAGGTGCATGGGACTTGTGAGGAGCCTCCTACTGGATTGATACCTTGGTTCTCAAAAACTGAGGGAAATACTTACGCTACTGTGCTGCATCACCATTTCCTCTTCGAGGAAAACCAACGCAAGCTCAAGACGTAGCAAGAAGGATTTCTGGAGCCGTTCTCGGGGAGGTCTTCGCTCAAGTCAATACATACCAAGTACCCATCACAAACTCATCTCCCTCGCATTTACATTATTTGCCATTTGCCTCTCATTTTCCTCTCCCCCACTTCAGCCTTCCTTTTTATTCGCCCTCTCTTTCCCAATCTCTTTCTCCTCTCTCTTTCGCCTTCCTTTTTGTTTGCTTGTTTGTTGGATTGCTTGTCGTGATTTTCCTCTCCCCCACTTCAGCCTTCCAAATTGTTTGATTTTTCCAATACCAATAATAATGATTTCCTTAGTAGTCCGATTGCTCCTCTTATTGATGTTGAGTCTTGTGAAATCAATGCTGCTTTTCTAAATCTTGTTATGAAAGATCAATTCTCCGGCCTTCCTAGTGAAGATGCCGCTACCCATCTAAACAACTTTGTTGATTTGTGTGAGATGCAAAAGAAAAAAGATACGGATAATGATATTGTTAAATTGAAGTTATTTCCATTTTCACTTAGAGATCGTGCTAAAATTTGGTTTTCGTCTTTGCCTAAAAATAGTATTGATTCGTGGAATAAGTGCAAAGATGCCTTTATCTCTAAGTATTTTCCTCCCGCTAAGATCATCTCTCTTAGGAACGATATTATGAATTTTAAACAACTTGATCATGAGCATGTTGCCCAATCTTGGGAACGAATGAAATTGATGATTCACAATTGCCCTACTCATGATTTGAATTGATGGATGATCATACAAAAAATTTATGCCGGATTGAATTTTGCTTCTAGAAATCTTTTAGATTCGGCCGCGGGAGGCACGTTTATGGAAATCACCTTAGGAGAAGCTACTAAACTCCTTGATAATATTATGGCTAATTATTCTCAATGGCACACCGAAAGATCTACTAGTAAAAAAGTGCATGCTATAGAAGAAATTAATGTTTTGAGTGGAAAGATGGATGAACTTATGAAATTATTTGCTACTAAGAGTGCGTATATTGATCCCAATGATATGCCTTTGTCTACTTTGATTGAGAATAATAATGAATCTATGGATGTGAATTTTGTTGGTAGGAATAATTTTGGTAACAATGCTTATAGAGGAAACTTTTATTCTAGACAGTTCCCTAGTAATTCCTCTAATAATTATAGAAATTCCTACAATAATTCTTATGGTAATTTTAATAAGATGCCCTCTGATTTTTAAAATAGTGTGAAAGAATTTATGGTCTCTCAAAAGAATTTTAATGCCTTGCTTGAAGAAAAATTGCTTAAAGTTGATTATTTGGCTAGGAATGTTGATAGACTTTCGCTTGATGTTGATTCTTTGAAAATTAGATCTACTCCTCCTAAGCATGATATCAATGAGTCTCTCAAAGCTATGAGAATTTCCATTGATGAGTGCAAAGAAAGAACCGCTAGATTGCGTGCCAAGAAAGATTGCTTTGTGAAAGCGTGTTCTTCTAGTTTCCATAAAAATAATGATGAAGATCTAAAAGTTATAGATGTATCCCCTATTAAATCTTTGTTTTGTAATATGAATCTTCATAATGATGGGACTGGAGATGAGTCAACTTTAGTTAAAAGGCGTCCCAATGATTCGGAGTTTTTAGATCTAGATGCTAAATTTGGTAAAAGTGGGATTGGAGAGGTCAAGACTTTAAATAGCATAGAACCACTATCTTGGATTTCAAGGAATTTAATTATGATAATTGTTCTTTAGTAGATTGTATTTCCTTGTTGCAATCCGTGTTGAATTCTCCTCATGCTTATAGTCGAAATTAAGCCTTTACCAAACATATTGTTGATGCCTTGATGCAATCTTATGATGAAAAACTTAATTTGGAAGTTTCTATACCTAGAAAACTTAATGATGAGTGGGAACCTACTATAAAGATTAAAATTAAAGACTCTGAGTGTTATGCTTTGTGTGATTTGGGTGCTAGTGTTTCCACAGTTCCGAAAACTTTATGTGATATTATAGGTTTCCATGATCTTGGTGATTGCTCTTTAAATTTGCACCTTGTGGATTCCACCATTAAAAAGCCTATGGGAAGGATCAATGATGTTCTTATTATTGCAAATAGGAACTATGTGCCCGTAGATTTTATCGTTCTTCACATTGATTGCAATCTTTCATGTCCTATTATTCTTGGTAGACCTATCCTTAGAACAATTGGTGCGATTATTGATATGAAGGAAGGGAATATTAGATTCCAATTTCCATTAAGGAAGGTCATGGAGCACTTTCCAAGAAAGAAAGTCCAATTGCCTTATGAATCTATCATGCGAGCTACTTATGAACCAAGTGCCAAAGATGGCACTACTTAGTTCTATCCTCGCTTTTATTCCTAGCTTGGGGCGTTAAATGATAGCGCTAGTTGGGAGGCAACCCAATTTTATTTTAGTTTCTTTCTTTTTGCTCCTGCTTAGTAATAAATTTTGCATCTACTTTCTGGTTAGATGTGTTTTCTTGTTTTAATTAGTGTTTGTGCCAAGTAGAACCTATAGGATAACCTATGGTAAGAGTTAATTTGATTCTGCTGAAAAACAGAAACTTTGTGCTCACGAGAAAAAAATCAATAAATCACAGAAACGTGATTTTGCGTTGATTATTTTTTCTGTAGATCAATAGACAAATTTCCTAGGACTTCCCATTTTTTTAGGATTTTTAAGGTTCCATAAGTATTCGGAAGTTACAGATTGCTACAGACTGTTCTGTTTTTGACAGATTCTGTTTTTCGTGTGTTGTTTGCTTATTTTGATGCATCTATGGCTAGTATGTAGGGGTATGAACCATAGATAAGTTGGAATAAAGTAGGTTTAACACCAATATAAATAAAGAATGAGTTCATTACAGTACCTTATGTGGTGGTTTTTCTTTCTTGCACTAACGGAGCTTATGAGATTTCCTGTTGAGTTTTGTGTTGTGAAGTTTTCAAGTTTTGGGTAAAGATTTGATGGATTATGGAATAAGGAGTGGCAATAGCCTAATCTTGGGGATGACCATGGCACCCCAAGATATTCAAGGATAACCAAAAGCCTAAGCTTGGGGATTCCCCGGAAGGCATCCCCTCTTTCGTCTTCGTCTATCGGTAACTTTACTTGGAGCTATATTTTTATTCGCCACATGATATGTGTTTTGCTTGGAGCGTCATGTATGATATTAGTATTGGCTTTTTAGTTTACCACAATCATCCTTGTTGTACACACCTATTGGGAGAGAAATACTTGATTTGAAATTTGTTAGAATACTCTATGTGCTTCACTTATATCTTTTGAGATAGATAATTTTTCCTCTAGTGCTTCATTTATATCTTTTAGAGCACGGCGGTGGCTTTATTTTGAAGAAATTATTAATCTCTCATGATTAACTTATATTATTTTGAGAGTCTTTTAGGACAGCATGGTATTTGCTATGGTTATAAATTTGGTCCTAGAATGATGAGCATCCAAGTTGGGTATAATAAAAACTATCATAGAAAGTGCATTAAAAGCTATGATCAATTTGATGCTTGATAATTGTTTTGAGATATGAAGGTGGCAATGTTAGAGTCATGCTAATTGGGTAATTATGAAACTGAGAAATACTTGTGTTGAAGTTGGCAAGTCCCGTAGCATGCACGTATGGTAGAAGTTATGTGACAAATTTGTTGCATGGGATGCTCTTTTAATTGCTTTCCTTATGAGTGGAGGTTGGGATCACGCGATGGTTAACTCCTACCAACCCTTCCCCTAGGAGCATGCATAGTAGAATCATGCACCCATTATTTACCTTCCTCAAAACAGCCACCATACCTACCTATTATGGCACTTCCATAGCCATTCCGAGATATATTGACATGCAACTTTCCACCGTTCCATTTATTATGACACGCTCCATCATTGTCATATTGCTCTTTGCATGATCATTTAGTTGACATCGTATTTGTGGCAAGGCCACCTTCATAATTTTTCATACATGTCACTCTTGATTCATTGCATATCCCGGTACACCGCCGGAGGCATTCACATAGAGTCATATTTTGTTCTAAGTATTGAGTTGTAAATTAATAAAAGTGTGATGATCTTCATTATTAGAGCATTGTCCCAAGTGAGGAAAGGATGATGAAGACTATCATTCCCCCACAAGTCGGGATGAGACTTCGGACTTTATAAAAATAAAAGAGGCCAAAGAAGCCCATGAAAAAAAAGAGGCCAAAGAAGCCACCAAAAAATAAAAAAATAAAAAAAATAAAAAAGGATAAAAGAAAAAAAGAAAAAAATGAGAGAAAAGAGAGAAGGGACAATGCTACTATCTTTTTCCACACTTGTGCTTCAAAGTAGCACCATGGTCTTCATGATAGAGAGTCTCCTATGTTGTCACTTTCATATACTAGTGGGAATTTTTCATTATAGAACTTGGCTTGTATATTCCAATGATGGGCTTCCTCAAAACGCCCTAGGTCTTCTTGAGCAAGCAAGTTGGATGCACACCCACTAGTTTCTTTTTGTTGAGCTTTCATATATTTATAGCTCTAGTGCATCCGTTGCATGGCAATCCCTACTCACTCACATTGATATCTATTAATGGGCATCTCCATAGCCTGTTTATACGCCTAGTTGATGTGAGACTATCTTCTCCCTTTTTGTCTTCACAACCACCACCATATACCACATATAGTGCTATGTCCATGGCTTGCGCTCATGTATTGCGTAAGAGTTGAAAAATCTGAAGCGCGTTAAAAAGTATGAACCAATTGCTTGGCTGAAACCGGGGTTGTGCATGATGGGAGTATTTTGTGTGATAAAGATGAAGCATGACCTAACTATATGATTTTGTAGGGATAAGCTTTCTTTTGGCTATGTTATTTTGATAGGACATGATTATTTGTTAGTATGCTTCAAAGTATTACTATATTTATGCTTTATAAGCTTTTATCTTGAATCATTTGGATATGAACAATCATGCCACAAAAAACAGAAATACATTGAGAATTATGCTAGTTAGCATTCCACATCAAAAATTCTGTTTTTATCATTTACCTACTCGAGGACGAGCAGGAATTAAGCTTGGCGATGCTTGATACGTCTCCAACGTATCTACAATTTTTGGTTGTTCCATGCTATTATATTACCCGTTTTGGATGTTTATGGGCTTTACTTTACACTTTTATATCATTTTTGGGACTAACCTACTAACCGGAGGCCCAGCCCGAATAGATGTTTTTTTGCCTATTTAAGTGTTTCGAAGAAAAGGAATATCAAACGGAGTCCAAATGGAATGAAACCTTCGGGAGCGATATTTTTGGAACAAACGTGATCCAGAGGACTTGGAGTGGAAGTCAAGAAACAAGCAAGGCGGCCACGAGGGTGCCCGGCGTGCCCCCTAGGGCTGGGCGCGCCCCCACCCTCGTGGGCCCCTCGATCGTCCACCGACATACTCCTTCCTCCTATATATACCCATGTACCCCGAAAACATCAGGGGCGACCATGAAAAACTATTTCCACCAACGTAACCTTATGTATCCGCGAGATCCCATCTTGGAGCCGTCGTCAGCGCTCCGCCGGAGGGGGAATCCACCATGGAGGGCTTCTACATCAAATCCAAGGCCTCTCCGATGAGTTGTGAGTAGTTTACCATAGACCTTCGGGTCCATAGTAATTAGCTAGATGGCTTCTTCTCTCTCTTTGATTCTCAATACAAAGTTGTCCTTCCTCTTCTTGGAGATCTATTCGATGTAACTCTTTTTGCGGTGTGTTTGTCGAGATATGATGAATTGTGGGTTTATGATCAAGTTTATCTATGAGAAGTATTTGAAACTCCTCTGAATTCTTTTATGTGTGATTAAGTTATCTTTGCAAGTCTCTTCGAATTATCAGTTTGGTTTGGCCTACTAGATTGATCTTTCTTGCAATGGGAGAAGTGCATACCTTTGGGTTCAATCTTGCGGTGTCTTTCCCAATGACAGCAGGGGTAGCAAGGCACGTATTGTATTGTTGCCATCAAGGATAAAAAGATGGGGTTTATATCATACTGCATGAGTTTATCCTTCTACATCATGTCATCTTTCTTAATGCGTTACTCTGTTCTTATGAACTTAATACTCTAGATGCATGCTGGATAGCGGTCGATGTGTGGACTAATAGTAGTAGATGCAGAATCGTTTCGGTCTAGTTGTCACGGACGTGATGCCTATATACATGATCATGCCTAGATAATCTCATAATTATTCGCTTTTCTATCAATTGCTCGACAGTAATTTGTTCACCCACCGTAATAATTATGCTATCTTGAGAGAAGCCACTAGTGAAACCTATGGCCCCCGGGTCTATCTCTTATCATATAAGCTTTCAATCTACTTTTATTTGCATCTTTACTTTTCCAATCTATATCATAAAATACCAAAAATATATTTATCTTATCATATTAATTCTATCAGATATCACTTTCGCAAGTGGTCGTGAAGGGATTGACAACCCCTTTATTGCGTTGGTTGCGAGTTCTTGTTTGTTTGTGTAGGTGCGTGGGACTTGTGAGGAGCCTCTTACAGGATTGATACCTTGGTTCTCAAAAACTGAGGGAAATACTTACGCTATTGTGTTGCATCACCCTTTCCTCTTCAAGGAAAACCAACGCAACCTCAAGACATAGCACCTATGGTGGTGGCTAGTCCTATTTATAGTGGCCTTGGTCCTCTTCCCAAATATGAGCGGGAAGGGATTCCACAACGGCGGGATTTGAAAGGGACAAGGGGTACAGTCTATCCTGACAAAAGTAGTCTTCGCCTACGAAAAGCCTCTGGTCGTCACGTTGTGGTGGGCTCGTTGATGACCTCCGTCCTACCATCCTAGCGGTCTTGGTCTCGCTGCACCGAAATGGCAACCTTTGGCTGATTCCTCGGGACTTCGGGCCTGTGGATTGCTTCCCTTGCACCGAAGAGGAAACATGTGCTCTGCGCCCGCCTGGCGCCCGTCTGGCCCCGGTCGTCATGGCTCACGTTGAGCCTCGTGTGGTACCTTGCATAGAACTCTCCGCCCCTCAGGAGCCCTCCTGAGGAGGCTGCTTCCTTCGGGGGTCTTGGCATCGTCTGCCTCGCGAGGCTTGGCCCCTCGCGAGGGTCTTGTGGTGTTTGTGTTGAAGCTGGGTCATACCAAGGCGTCGATGGAGCCACGTGGTGGGCCGCGGGCAGGCAGGGCTGGATACCCCCAAATCTAGGACGCCGACGGTAGCCCCCAGGCCCAAGGCGCGCTCGGACTTGGCTTCCAGGCGAAGCCAAACGGCAAGTGCGGAGCGCCGCAGGCCCTAACCACCTGCGGCCTTGATGACGTGTGGCGATTGATGGGATGCGGGCGACTCCGCTTCCCCATGCTGCCTCGGCAACTGCTTGACTTGACTGGTCGATGCGGCATGCAAAAGGTCATGATGGCGCGGGGTCGTAGAGGCCGGTGATACGTCTCCAACGTATCTATAATTTATGAAGAATTCATGCTATTATATTATCAGTTTTAGATGTTTAATGGGCTTTATTTTACACTTCTATATTATTTTTGTTACTAACCTATTAACCAGAGGCCCAGCCCATATTGCTGTTTTTTTGCCTATTTTAGTGTTTCGCAGAAAAGGAATATCAAACGGAGTCCAAACGGAATGAAACCTTCAAGAGAGTTATTTTTTGGAACCGGAGCAATCCAGGAGACTTGGAGTTGACGTCAGGGAAGCTTTGAGGTGGCCACGAGGCAGGGAGGCGCGCCCCCCACCCTCGTGGGCCCCTCGTGGCTCCCCTGACCGACTTCTTTCGCCTATATATGTTCATATACCCTAAAACATCCAGGAGCAGGATAGATCGGGAGTTCTGCTGCCGCAAGCCTCTGTAGGCACAAAACCAATCGGGATCCTGTTCTGGCACCCTGCCGGAGGGGGAATCCATCACCGGTGGCCATCTTCATCATCCCGGCGCTCTCCATGACGAGGAGGGAGTAGTTCACCCTCAGGGTTGAGGGTATGTACTAGTAGCTATGTGTTTGATCTCTCTCTCTCTATCGTGTTCTTGAGGTGATACGATCTTCATGTATCGCGAGCTTTGCTATTATAGTTGGATCTTATGATGTTTCTCCCCCTCTACTCTCTTGTAATGGATTAGTTTTCCCTTTGAAGTTATCTTATCGGATTGAGTCTTTAAGGATTTGAGAACACTTGATGTATGTCTTGCCATGCTTATCTGTGGTGATAATGGGATATTCACGTGATCTACTTGATGTATGTTTTGGTGATCAACTTGCGGGTTCAATGAACTTATGCATAGGGGTTGGCACACGTTTTCGTCTTGACTCTCTGGTAGAAACTTTGGGGCACTCTTTGAAGTTCTTTGTGTTGGTTGAATAGATGAATCTAAGATTGTGTGATGCATATCATATAATCATGCCCACGGATACTTGAGGTGACAATGGAGTATCTAGGTGACATTAGGGTTTTGGTTGGTTTGTGTCTTAAGGTGTTATTCTAGTACGAACTCGATAGATCAAACGGAAAGAATAGCTTCATGTTATTTTACTACGGACTCTTGAATAGATAGATCAGAAAGGATAACTTTGAGGTGGTTTCGTACCCTACCATAATTTCTTTGTTTGTTCTCCTCTATTAGTGACTTTGGAGTGACTCTTTGTTGCATGTTGAGGGATAGTTATATGATCCAGTTATGTTATCATTGTTGAGAGAACTTGCACTAGTGAAAGTATGAACCTTAGGCCTTGTTTCCTACCATTACAATACTGTTTACGCTCACTTTTATCGCTTGCTACCTTGCTGTTTTTATATTTTCAGATTACAAATACTCATATCCACCATCCATATTGCACTTGTATCACCATCTCTTCGCCGAACTAGTGCACCTATACAATTTACCATTGTATTGGTTGTGTTGGGGACACAAGAGACTCTTTGTTATTTGGTTGCAGGGTTGCTTGAGAGAGACCATCTTCATCCTACGCCTCCCATGGATTGATAAACCTTAGGTCATCCACTTGAGGGAAATTTGCTACTGTCCTACAAACCTCTACACTTGGAGGCCCAACATCGTCTACAAGAAGAAGGTTGCGTAGTAGACATCAAGCTTTTTCTGGCGCCGTTGCCGGGGAGGTGAGTGCTTGAAGGTATATCTTTAGATCTTGCAATCGAATATTTTAGTTTCTTGTTTTATCACTTGTTTACTTTATAAAAGAAAACTACAAAAAAAGGGAATTGAGTTTGTCTCATACGCTTCATCTTTTTAATATCTTTCATAAGAATGATGGTAAGGAAAATTGTGCTCAAGTGCTAGAAGAAGAAATCTATAAAAATATTGGCACTAAATCTTTGAATGATGAGCATGATTGCAATGTTATTAGTATGAACTCTTTGAATATCCATGATACCAATGATGATTGCACTAGTCATGATGAAAATGTCTCTTATAAGAATGTCAATTTTTGTGGAGTGCATATAGTTTGCAATTACACACCAAATAGGGAAGATAGATTTTGCAAAAGGCATAACTATTTAGAAACTAAATGGTTGCAAGAAAGGATAGATGTTTGTGCTGAAAGATTCAATATTTTTTGCCATCCTTGTGAACTTTGCAATCAACATGGTCATTTAAAGCTCCAATGCTATTTGTTTCATGATCAAATCGTGTCCAAAAATTTTGATAACTTGAT
Source organism: Triticum aestivum (assembly GCF_018294505.1). Lineage (NCBI taxonomy): Eukaryota > Viridiplantae > Streptophyta > Magnoliopsida > Poales > Poaceae > Triticum > Triticum aestivum. The sequence goes on along the minus strand of NC_057810.1, from coordinate 70,724,481 downwards.
TACCCTTGAGCATCATAAAGAGCTTAGTCTTATTTTGGGGTATGAAGAAATGAAACGTATAACTGAGGGTATTCCAAAATTTAATCTTGATAGATTTCTTAATTTTGACCTAGAAGAAATTTTTTATGTATTGCACAGTAAATTGCATTGAAAATCCTTATATTGCGAATCACATAAAGAAAAGAAAGCAAATAGAAGAAGAAAATAATACTAATGAAAGGGAAGAGACTTCCCAATATCCTCCTATTATTTCTTATGATGAATCAGGTAACGAGGAGGAGCTTTCTATTCAACCAATCTAATCAATAAGGAGCTCAAAAAAGAGGGTTAAACCCACACATGATGTGAATAAGAAAAAGAAAAGATGAGAAGCAAAGGTAGAAAGGTATCCCTCCCAAATGATGGTCCTATTACTCATTGTGATGATGATAATTGCTATACTATTGGTGCTACCCATACTATTAATGATGAGAGTGATTATGCTTATGATATGAAAAGGCCCAAGCTTGGGGAAGATATGTTTGATGAGGGTGACATATTTTAGAATATATATGCTGCAATTAATGTTTGTCCCAAGCTTGGGGATGCTATGTTTAATGAAGATGATATTTTTAGCCTCCCAAGTTTTGATGAGCAAATTTACTATGATGATAGCATGCCTCCTATTTATGATGATTATTGTGATGACACTTATGCTATAAAAAGTAGTGATGATTATACTTATAAAAGTTGTCATGATTATGATTACCCTTTTTCTGACCATTACTCTTTTAATGTGGAAACAATTTATAGTATTCGAGTCTCTTATGATACTCCCACCATTCCGAATGAGAAGAAATTTGCATATGTGGAGAGCAGTAAATTTTCTATGCAAGTAGATCATGAAAAGAATGCTTTATGTGTTGGTTATATTGTTGAATTCATTCATGATGCTACTGAAAATTATTATGAGGTAGGAACATATGCTTGTAGTAATTGCAATAATATCAAGTTTCCTCTCTATGTGCTTAAAGTTTTGAAGTTATGCTTGTTTTGCCTTCCTATGCTAGTTGATTATTGTTCCCATAAGTTGTTTGCTCACAAAATCCCTATGCATAGGAAGTGGGTTAGGCTTAAATGTGTTAGTCATATTCTTCATGATGCTCTCTTTATGTTTCAATTCTTATCTTTTATGTGAGCATCATTGAAATCATCATGCCTAACTAGGGGCGTTAAACGATAGCGCTTGTTGGGAGGCAACCCAATTTTATTTTTTTTATTTGCTTTTTGCTCCTCTTTAGTAATAAATAATTCATCTATCCTCTGGTTATATGTGGTTTTATGATTTAATTAGTGTTTGTGCCAAGTAGAACCTTTGGGAAGACTTGGGTGAAGTCTTTATGATCTTGCTGTAAAAAACAGAAACTTTAGCGCTCACGAGATTAGCTGCCATGTTTTACTGGAGAGTGATTCTAGGTTGATTCGTTTTTCAGATGATTAATAGACAAATTCCTCAGGTCTAGAAATTTATTTAAGAACTTTTGGAGTTCCATAAGTATACGTTTGATACAGATTACTACAGACTGTTCTGTTTTTGACAGATTCTGTTTTCATCGTGTTGTTTGCTTATTTTGATGAATCTATAAGTAGTATCGAAGGGTATGAACCATAGAGAAGTTGTAATACAGTAGGTTTAACACCAATATAAATAAATAAAGAGTTCATTACAGTACCTTAAAGTGGTGGTTTGTTTTCTTGTACTAACGGAGCTCATGAGATTTTCTGTTGAGTTTTGTGTTGTGAAGTTTTCAAGTTTTGGGTAAAGATTCCATGGACTATGGAATAAGGAGTGGTAAGATCCTAATCTTGGGGATTCCCAAGGCACCCCAAGGTAATATCCAAGGACAACCAAGAGCCTAAGCTTGGGGATGCCCCAGAAGGCATCCCCTCTTTCATCTTCGTTCATTGGTAACTTTACTTGGAGCTATATTTTTATTCACCACATGATATGTGTTTTGCTTGGAGCGTCCTTTTATATTATTAGTATTTGCTTGATGTTAATTATAATAATGTTTTGCATCTATATTTTCAATAAAAATGTCAAGGATAGCCTTTACCATGCTTATTTTGCAAGTATACATGTTGCTGTTTCAAAACAGAAAGTTTACCGCTGTTGCAAAAATTCCCTAGAAAAGTCAGAGAATGATATAATATTGAAACTTTTTGCATATTGAGCTCTGATAAATCTTATACAGTGTAGTATTTTTCTCATAATTTTTGGAGATAGGGAAGTATGATGGATCTTGCATTCTTTACAGACTATACTGTTTTGGCAGATTGCTGTTATGTTTGCATTGTTTGCATGTGCTTGCTTGTTTAATGATTCTATTTGAGGATAGGAGTATTAAATATGCAGAGACATTTAGTATTCAATGTTGAATAATAATGTTAGTAATTTGTTACAGTAGAAAATGATAAGGTTTTTGCATTGTTTTATACTAACTTATCTCACGAGTTCTTGTTGAGTTTTCTGTGGATGAAGTTTTTGAGATTTAGGAAACCGGGATATAAAAGGAATTAAGGAGACACAAAAGCTCAAGATTGGGGATGCCCAAGGCACCCCAAGATAATATTTCAAGAAGTCTCAAGCATCTAAGCTTGGGGATGCCCCGGTAGGCATCCCACCTTTCTTCTTCAACAATTATCGGTTAGTATCGGTTGAACCTAAGTTTTTGCTTCTTCACATGATGTGTGCTATCCTTGAAATGTCATTTTGTTTTGTTTTGCTTGCTGTTTGAATGAAATACCAAGATCTGAAATACTTAAATTAGAGAGAGTCTTCACATAGCTACATAATTATTTAACTACTCATTGATCCTCACTTATATCTTTTTGGAGTAGTTTGTCATTTAATCGTGTGCTTCACTTATATCTTATGAGTAAATGGTTGAATGATTTGAATGTCATAAATCTGAAATTATATATGTTTCATATGCTTATCCCATGGGGAGTAATGACTTCACATACAAGAAGTAGAGGTGGTAAATTTATTGAAGGTTAGCAAACATTGTATTGGTCACTTGAACAATTCATGAAAGAATATTGAAGGAAGAGATATTTCACATATAAATATACTATCTTGGACATCTCTTGTAGTTGTGAGCACTCATTAAAATATGACATGCTAAAATGTTGATGTTGGACAAGCAAGACAACATAATGGGTTATGTTTTCCTATATCTGAAAAGTTATATTGTCTTGGATCATCCAACATGTTGAGCTTGCCTTTCTCCCTCATGCTAGCCAAATTATTTTGCACTAAGTAGAGATACTACTTGTGCTTCCGATTACCCTTTAAACCATTTTTGCCATGAGAGTCCACCATACCTACCTATGGATTGAGTAAGATCCTTCAAGTAAGTTTTCATCGGTGCATGCAATAAAAATTGCTCTCTAAATATGTATGACTTATTAGTGTGAAGAAAATAAGCTTTATACGATCTTGTTATGGAAGCAATAAAAGCGATGGACTGCATAATAAAGGTCCATATCACAAGTGGCAATATAAAGTGACGTTCTTTTGCATTAAGATTTTGTGCATCCAACCATAAAAGCGCATGACAACCTCCGCTTCCCTTAGTGAAGGGCCTATCTTTTACTATTATCTTCTACCCTTATACAAGAGTCATGGTGATCATCACCTTTCCTTTTTACACTTTTTCCTTTGGCAAGCACTTTGTGTTGGGATGATCCGGATATATATATCCACTTGGATGTAGGAGTTCATAAATTATTATTGTTGACATTACCCTTGAGGTAAAAGGTTGGGAGGCGAAACTATAAGCCCCTATCTTTCTCTGTGTTCGATTAAAACTTTGGACCCATAAATATCATGTGAGTGTTAGCAATTGTGAAAGACTAAATGATAGTTGAGTATGTGGAGTTTGCTAAATCAAAGCTCTGACATAGACCCTTCCTGAAAATAAGATGAATTGCAATTGTTTGATGACTAAGAATGAAGTTTGCTAGTTTTCAAGAAAGTTTATGGTCTATGCTTTAACATGTGAATAGCTTGTTACTTGACCATGAAAAGTTTTATGAGATGAGCTACTGTTATGATATATTATGATGCTAGAAAAGGTGATTGAAATTATCATTGATCAAACTTATGCACCTGCTAGCATTCACACTTCATAAATTCTTTCTTTTATCATTTACCTACTCGAGGATGAGCAGGAATTAAGCTTGGGGATGCTGATACGTCTCCAACGTATCTATAATTTATGAAGTATTCATGCTATTATATTATCTGTTTTAGATGTTTAATGGGCTTTATTTTACACTTTTATATTATTTTTGGGATTAACTATTAACCGGAGGACCAGCCCATATTGCTGTTTTTTTTTGCCTATTTCAGTGTTTCACAGAAAAGGAATATCAAACGGAGTCCAAACGGAATGAAACCTTCGGGCGAGTTATTTTTGGAACGGAAGCAATCCAGGAGACTTGAAGTAGACGTCAGGGAAGCTTCGAGGTGGACACGAGGCAGGGAGGTGCACCCTACCCCCCTGGGCGCCCCCCCCCCAACCTCGTGGGCCCGTCGTGGCTCCCCTGGCCAACTACTTTCGCCTATATATGTCCATATACCCTAAAGACATCCAGGAGCAGGATAGATCGAGAGTTCCGCCGCCGCAAGCCTCTGTAGCCACCAAAAACCAATCAGGACCCTGTTCCGGCACCCTGCCGGAGGGGGGATCCCTCACCGGTGGCCATCTTCATCATCCCGGTGCTCTCCATGACGAGGAGGGAGTAGTTCACCCTCGGGGCTGAGGGTATGTACCAGTAGCTATGTGTTTGATCTCTCTCTCTCTATCGTGTTCTTGAGGTGATACGATCTTGATGTATCGTGAGCTTTGCTATTATAGTTGGATCTTATGATGTTTCTCTCCCTCTACTCTCTTGTAATGGATTGAGTTTTCCCTTTGAAGTTATCTTATCGGATTGAGTCTTTAAGGATTTGAGAACACTTGATGTATGTTTTGGTGATCAACTTGCGGGTTCAATGAACTTATGCATAGGGGTTGGCACATGTTTTCGTCTTGACTCTCTGGTAGAAACTTTGGGGCACTCTTTGAAGTTCTTTGTGTTGGTTGAATAGATGAATCTGAGATTGTGTGATGCATATCATATAATCATGCCCACGGATACTTGAGGTGACAATGGAGTATCTAGGTGACATTAGGGTTTTGGTTGATTTGTGTCTTAAGGTGTTATTCTAGTACGAACTCGATAGATCGAACGGAAAGAATAGCTTCATGTTATTTTACTATGGACTCTTGAATAGATAGATCGGAAAGGATAACTTTGAGGTGGTTTCGTACCCTACCATAATCTCTTCGTTTGTTCTTCTCTATTAGTGACTTTGGAGTGACTCTTTGTTGCATGTTAAGGGATAGTTATATGATCTAGTTATGTTATCATTGTTGAGAGAACTTGCACTAGTGAAAGTATGAACCTTAGGCCTTGTTTCCTACCATTACATTACCGTTTACGCTCACTTTTATCGCTTGCTACCTTGCTGTTTTTATATTTTCAGATTACAAATACTCATATCCACCATCCATATTGCACTTGTATCACCATCTCTTCGCCGAACTAGTGCACCTATACAATTTAATATTGTATTGGTTGTGTTGGGTACACAAGAGACTCTTTGTTATTTGGTTGGAGGGTTGCTTGAGAGAGACCATCTTCATCCTATGCCTCCCACGGATTGATAAACCTTAGGTCATCCACTTGAGGGAAATTTGCTACTATCCTACAAACCTCTGCACTTGGAGGCCCAACAATGTCTACAAGAAGAAGGTTGCGTAGTAGACATCAGCCGGCAGTTGGCCTCCCTTGGCTATAAATGTGAGGGAGGGCAGAGCCCCCGTCCATATTTCCTTCATCTTGCTCTCACCTGCCTCTCTCCTCTCCGTCTTGCTCCCATGGTGTCGCCGAAGAGGTTTTCGGCGGACGAGAAGGGGAAGACCTCCAAGGAGGGGTCAGCCTCTCCCCCTCCAAAGAGGGGCCGTGGACGTCCCGGCAAGCACCATGCGGTCCCTCCGGCGGCGTCCAGGGGTCGCAGGCGCGTACCCCCAGAAGCAGCGTTGCTCCAGGCACCCGCCATGGCACCTCTTCCCGTGGCGAGGGCCACCGGCTTCGGAGCATCCCCCATGACGAAGGGAGGCGCGCCGTGATCGTGCGCCCGCCTCGGCCACGCTTTTCCTCGCTGGACGTGCTCCCTGAGTTCGTGGTGTAGTCGGTGAGCCCGGCTGGCACCTCGCTCCGGCTCCCACGCTTCTTATCCGGTGAGCTTCCTTCTTCAGGGCTTGCTGGCCTCTGGCTGCAGGCTGATGGGTGTTGTAGCAGAGCTTCGTGGGTTGGTACCGAGGTCTCCACCTCTGGGAACGTGGTCCTGATCCACGGCTGGCAGACCTTCGCCCGCGCGCGTGGCCTGGGCGGAAGGTGCACCCTCCACTTCAAGTACGATAGCCTGGCGACCCTCTATCTAAGGGTGTTTAGGGGGGACGGCCGCCGCGTGGGGTGCTGCCCGGAGGACAGCAGTGACGACGATGGTGGCGATGGCGAGCTTGGCCTTGGCGACGCGCGCTCCTCTTCCCGTGACGACAACTCTTCCTCGTACGAGAGCTCGAGCAGCGGTGGCTACGACCGGCCTCCGTGTCATCGTGCTCGTGTCGAGGAGGCTAGTGGCTCGTCCCGCCGCAGCGCCCCAGTGAAGCCAGAGAGGAGCCCGGCGTGAAGTTGGGGGCCGGCAAACTTGGACTCAAGGTCGGTGGCCCCAGATCACCTATGGAAGAACTGGTGGAGCGTCAGGCCCCCTTGAGGCACTGCTTGAGGATGCGGCGCTGGTGCCAAGTTCGTACGCCTTCGGGCCCTCTTTGTTTAGCTTTTCCTTTCTCCTGTAATTTGAAAAAAGAAGATGGTGTACCCCGCTGGGGTGTGTAATAAACCGTGCTAGTTATGCCCTTTTGCTTATGCTTGCGGTCTTAATGTTGTGTTGTAATGTTTGTGCTCTGGGTAGGCAGGGGTAAGATGACTTAGCTTGGTATGTGCGTAGTAGTTAGCCGCTATGTGAGGCTTGGCCTCAGGTACTCAATGGAGCCCCCTGCCACAGGGTCGTGAGGCCTCAAGGACTGCGCGAGGACTGCTGCGGAGCTACTGCAGGGCTGCTCCTAAAGAAAAGGAAAAATTATCGAGCGGCTCACATCCTCTTATGTGAGCCCCCTGTCGTAGATTAGCCGAACCTGACGCACCGCGTCGCGCTGCCCGGGAAGGTGTAGACATGAGGGGTGTTGGTGCCCGCGGGTCCGATCGAGGGCTTCTCGCGAGGATGAAGCCGAAACACCAGGGTTCGGCGTGGTGCGTGCACGCAAGGGCAAGCCCCGGGCGCACACACCTACCTAGCCCCACGCGCGAGGAGCGCGAGGAGAAATGGTGGGCAACTGCCGCCTCTCCCACGTCCTTAGACCAAAAACATCTTAAGAGAAGGAGACAACTTTGAGGAACCAGCATTCGAGAATACCAAATCCATTGAAAGTTTTACTAGAAAACTGCAAGCAACTCCAGAAAGAAAATGAACGGCCGCGTCCGGCACCTAATCTAGTCTTCTCACCAGCGCGGAGCTAAGTGCTGCCACTAGGACATGGGAGGGAGCCCCCGTGAGGCCCCAGGGCGGCTCTCAGGAGACTCCGGGGCATGTACAGCCCCACTCATTATTACGTGAGAGTGTCACGAGCGGAGACCTTCACAGACCGGAGCCTTGCTTCACAGGCCGGAGCCTTTCTTCAGGGGTAGAACTTCCGGAGGTGCTGGATGGGGACCCCGTCCTATGTCTCCAGGCGCGCGGCGCCAGGCCTAGAGACATGGGCAATCCTAAGCGGGCCCTCCCACATGGGAGAGAGCTTATGCAGCCCCTCCCTGGAGAGCACCCGCCTTAGGACGAGGTCGCCCACCTCTAACATCCTGGAGCGGACACTACGGCAGTGGTACCGCCGCAGCGCCTGCTGGTACCTCGCTGCTCGGAGCGAGGCTTGACAGCGACGTTCCTCCCCCAGCACGAGATCCATCCTCCGTGTGGCGTCCTGCTGCATCTCGTCGAACGCCAAGACCCACGTGGAGCGATGCTTGACCTCGTGAGGGAGAACCGCTTTTGCTATGTAGATGAGGAAGAAAGGTGTTTCTCCTGTTGGCTTGGTCGCGGTGGTGCGGATGGACCACAGCACGGACTGCAGCTTGTCGAGCCAGCCCCTGTCACAGGCCTCGAGCTTGTTCTTAAAGGTCCGGGTCTTGAGGCCTCTCAGGACTTCCGCATTGGCCCTCTCAGCCTATCCATTGCTCCGTGGGTGCGCTACTGAGGCGTAGCAGATCTGCGTTCCAAGGTTAGCACAATATGTTTTGAAAAGGTTGCTGGTGAACTGCGAGCCGTTGTCGGTGATGATGCGATTGGGGACCCCAAACCGGCTCACGATTCCCTTGATGAACTTGACGGCCGAACCGGTTGGGATGGTGCGCATGACTTCCACCTCCGCCCACTTGGTGAACTTGTCGATGGCGACGTAGAGGTATCGGTAGCCCCCTGGCGCCCGAGGGAACGACCCGAAGATGTCCAGCCCCCAGACCGCGAACGGCCACGTGAGCGGGATCGTCTAGAGGCCCTGTGCAGGCTGGTGGATCTACTTGGCGTGAAACTAGCATGCCTCACAAGAGCGCACCAGCTCTGTAGCATCGTTGAGCGCGGTGGGCCAGTAGAAACCGCTGCGGAACGCCTTGTCCACCAAGGTGCGCGACGAGGAGTGATGCCCATAGTCCCCATCGTGTATGTCCGATAGCAGCTCGAGCCCCTGTTCCCTAGAGATACATCGCAACGAAATGTCATTGGGCCTCCTGCGATATAACTCACCATCCTTGATGCAGTAAGCGGTGGCCTGACAGGCCACGCGCTCGGCGTCCTCCTCCTTCTCTGGCAGGGTCCCTTGAAACAAGTACACCTTGAACTCTTCAGTCCAGCACCCCTCCTGAGGCTCTAGCGCGAGCAGCGGGCGGGCTCCCGAGGGGTGACCGTAGGCTGGGGCGCCTGTCTCCGGTGCTCGTGGTAAGTCCACCGGAGGTGGTGCTGGAGTCATGACGTGGGGGGTCGTAGATGGCTTGAAGAGCCGCTCCTCAAACACCCCTAGCTCCTGAGGGAGTCTGCGAGAGGCTCTTTTGGCGATGTCGTCTGCCTCCTTGTTCATCCCGCGTGGTACATGCTGCAGCTCCACGCCCATGAACCGCTTCTCCATCTTGCGCACCTCCTCTAGGTACGCCTCCATGTGCTCGTCCTTGGGCGTGTATTCCTTGTTGGAGAAATTAACGAGAAGCTGAGAGTCGCCCTTGATGGTGAGGCGCTTTACTCCCAGCGCGGCCGCAGCCCTAAGTCCGGCGAGTAGGCCTTCAAATTCTGCAATATTGTTGGAGACCTTTTAGCCCTGCTGGAAGCAGAGCTATACTACATAACAGAGCTTGTCCTTGGTGGGTGAGATGAGGATGGCCCCCGCTCCTGCGCCTTGCCACGCAAATGCCCCGTCAAGTACATGGTCCATCCATCCGGCTCCTCATCTCCTGGCAGGAGGGGGCAGTCCTCGCCTACTCCATGGTCAGGAGCGTCAGTCCATTCGGCCACGAAGTCTGCGAGAGCCGCGCCCTTGATGACCCTGGTGGTGCTAAACTCAAGGTTGAATGCCTGGAGCTCAATGTTCCATTCGGTGACTCACCCAGCTGCGTTCGGGCTCCGGAGCACCCTCTCCAGTGGGTACGCTGAAACAACCTTGATGGGATGGCCTTGAAAGTAGTGGCACAGTTTTCTGGAGGAAACTAGGAGTGCGAGCAAGAGCTTCTGAGGCACGGGGTAGCGCACTCGAGCCTCCCTCAGTACTGTGCTGACGAAGTAGATAGGGTGCTCGACAAGGAGTGTGGCATCAATAGAATCTTGTTCTTCACGAGGGCACAGGCCCTCCGTGGCCTCACGAGGCCTGTCCTCAGGAGTCTTGACAGCCACGGGATCAATCGTGGCCTCGGGAAGGACGTCGACCACTGCGCTAGCCAAGACTTCGAATGCTTCGCCCTGGGGGTGATGCGCCTTGCTGGACGGCTACCCGTCCTACTGAGCCTTCTTGATCGGTCGTTCCTCCCTTAGCGCCACCAGGGCGGAGCTGGCTGAGTGCGGGGTCGCTGCTAGATAGAGCACCAAAGGCTCGAGAGGGCGTGGTGCCATCATCACTGGTCAAGTACCTCTTGAGGTCCTGGAAAGCTGCGTCTGCCTCTGTGGTCCACTCGAATGGCTCCTTCCTCTTCATCAGCTTGAAAAATGGGAGAGCGCGCTCCCCCAACTTGGAAATGAATTGCCCAAGCGAGGTTACGCAACCGGACAGCTTTTGCATCTCCTTTAGGGTCTGCGGGGGGTTCATGTCTTCTATCGCCTTGACCTTTTCCGGGTTATCGTCGATCCCTCTGTACGACACCAAGAGACCCAACAGCTTGCCGGAAGGGACCCCAAACACACACTTCTCGGGGTTAAGCTGAAGATCCACTTTGCGTAGGCTGGCGAACTTCTCCTCCAGATCTTCTATCATGGTTCTGGCCTCCTGAGACTTTACCACTATATCATCAACATAGGCCTCAGCGTTTCTCCCGAGCTGCGAACCCAGGGCGATGTGCATCAACTGCTGGAAGGTTGCCCCAGCATTGCGCAGCCTGAAGGGCATGCAGGTGTAACAGTACACCCCGCACGGGGTGAGAAATGTCGTCTTATCCACATCCTCCACAGCCATCTTGATCTGGTGGTAACCGGAGAAGGCATCTAGGAAGCACAACAGGTCGCATTCGGCGGTGGAGTCGACGATTTGGTCGATGCGAGGGAGCGGCAAGGGATCTTGCGGGCAGGCCTTGTTGAGGTTGGTGAAGTCGACACACATGCGCTCCTTCCCTCCTTTGTTGGGGACGATGATGGGATTCACCAGCCACTCTGGGTACCTCACCTCTCTAATGACCCCTGCGGCTTGTAGCTTACGGGTTTCCTAGACGATGAAGGCCTGCTTCTCGATGGACTGGCGGCGAGCCTTCTGCTTTACTGGCCGCACATTCGGGCACACCCTCAGGTGATGCTCGATTATCCCCCTTGGGACCCCAGCCAGGTGTTTGGGTTCCCAAGCGAATACATCCTTGTTGGCTCAGAAAGTTGATCAATGCTTCCTCTTGGTCCTGAGGGAGGCCAACCCCTATGGTGAAGGTGGCACTGACCGTCCCATCCTCGCAGACCGGCACTTACTTCGTTTTGGCTTGGTCTTGAGAGAACAACTGCTTCTTCTTGGCCGGTGCTGCTTCTGGGACCTCCTGACCCTTCTCCTTGCCGGGCAGCGCGGACGCGACTGTCCTGAAGGCGAGCTTGAGGCCCTGCAGCGCGCCTTTGGTGTCCCCCACCACAGTGAGGACACCGTTACTGCCAGACATCTTCATGAGGTTGTACGCGGGGTGGCTCGCAGCCATAAACTGAGCCAAGGCCGGGTATCCCAGAATACCATTGTATGGCAGGTCAATCTTGGCGATGTCGAAGTCGATGAACTCGGTGCGGTAGTTGTCGCGTGTCCCGAAGGTGACAGTGAGACGGATCTGCCCCAGGGGCCTGCTGGAGTCGCCGCCAACCCCGGAGAAAGGTTTGGAGGGGCGGAGTCGGTTGGGCGGCACATGGAGCAGGCCGAACGCCTTTGGGGAGAGCATGCTGAGGCCGGCCCTGCTGTCGATGAGGGTCCTGGTGATCGCCATGTGGCAGATGGTGGGGGTGCAGAGCATTGGGAGCGCGCCTGCTCCCTTCGTGGCGTCGGGGTGATCCTCGGGGCTGAAGGTGAGGTCAACTTGGGGCGCCTCCTAGCCCGGGGGAGCCCCCGAGCCCGCCTGGGTGGCGCCTGCGTGCCGGCAGAACTGCTTGATGTGGCAGTCATATGGTGGTGCCTGCGAGCCACCTAGGAGAGCTGTGACGACCGGGGGCGCTGGTGCTGCGTGGTGGTCGAGGAAGAGGCCACGCAGCTCCTCCCAGGAGGCCACAGAAGATGCCGGCAGGTTGAGCAACCAGGCGTGCGGCACACCTACAAGGGCCATGGGGAACCAGTTGGTCTTCGCCTTGTCGTCTCTGCCGGCCGCCCAAACTGCCTCCTCGTATGCTTGAAGAAAGGGGGCCGGATCTTCCGGGCCATCGTAGTGCGGCGGCATCTCCGGTCGGAACTTGTGTGGCCATTGCACCTGCCGAAGGGAGAGGGTGAAGCAGCGCAGCCCTGGCACTGCTTCAGGAACGCGCGCCGACCGGGCCGACGGAGGGGCGGCCGCCATAGGAGTCAGTGGCACGATCTAGAGGTCGAGAAAGAAGATTCCGATGCACCCCTACCTGGCGCGCCAAATGTCGTATTTAGGGATCCCGCAACCCTTGAGAGGTTCGAACTCTAGGGTGCGTGCAGAGATCTCAACCTGCCCAGCCTGCCTACTCACGATCTTCCTAAGCCTAACGCGTCGGCTCAGAGAGACACAAAGACACAGGGATTTATACTAGTTCAGGCCACCGTTGTGGTGTAATACCCTAATCCAGTGTGGTGTGGTGGATTGCCTCGAAGGGCTATGGATGAACAAGTACAGTGGATGAACAAGCCTCCGGAGCAGAGGTGTTCTTGAGCTGGTGTGGTGCTCTACTTGTGCTGATTTTCCCTCCTTTACTATGGTGGTGGCTAGTCCTATTTATAGTGGCCTTGGTCCTCTTCCCAAATATGAGCAGGAAGGTATTCCACAATGGCGGGATTTGAAAGGGGACAAGCAGTACAGTCTATCCTGACAAAAGTAGTCTTCGCCTGCGAGAAGCCTCTGGTCGTGACGTTGTGGTGGGCTCGTTGATGACCTCCGTCCTGCCGTCCTGGCGGTCTTGGTCTCGTTGCACCGAAATGGCAACCTTTGGTTGATTCCTCGGGACTCCGTGCCTGTGGCTCGCCTCCCTTGCACCGAAGAGGAAACCCGCGCTCTGTGCCCGCCTGGCGCCCGTCTGGCCCCGGTCGTCATGGCTCACGTCAGTTGAGCCTCGTGAGGTACCTTGCATAGAACTCTCTGCCCCTCAGGAGCCCTCCTAAGGAGGTTGCTTTCTTCGGGGGTCTTGGCGTCGTCCGTCGCGCGAGGCTTGGCCCCTCGCGAGGGTCTTGTGGTGTTGGTGTTGAAGCTGGGCCGTACCAGGCCGTCGATGGAGCCACGTGGTGGGCCGCAGGCAGGCAGGGCTGGATACCCCCAAATCCAGGACGCCGACAATTAAATCTATCCCTTCGCCCGTCAACGACCCTGATGAAGCAATTGAACTTCGATGGTTTACAACTGGGCGGCCCATGTGATGGAGCAATGTCTTTTTTCTGAGGGGAGTGCAAAGCATGTTACATATGCCTTGTTCATGAATGACCAACTGGACGATAACGAGCGTCATTCTATTTTTGGGAATGCTTGATCGACTGGGCACGGGGAGTTGCAGGCTTCGTTTAGTGAAATCCAATCATATCATTCAATCTATCCCTTCGACCGTCAGCGACCATGATGGAGGATTTAGAATTTGACCAATGTGGGGGCAACATTACAAAGGGTAGCTGTTTTTTTTATCAAAATACATTACAAATAGTTAATAAATTATTGAATATACATATGCATGCACTAGTAAAATAAATTATGCAAATTGTTTGTGGGGGCCATCCCCCCCCCCCGGATCACCCCACCCCTAGACCCGCCATCGCTTACATGCATCTTCTATGTTTTCAAAACTCTCAGAAAAAATCTTGTAGAACAGATAAAGAGCTTTACACGTAAATCCAAGTGTGTTGATTTCTTGAAAAGTTGTAAAATTCAGAAAGTTGTGTCACTTTCAACCGTGCATTTTATTATTTGTCTTATATGAGAATTTTCAATCGTGCATTTAGTTACTTGTCGTATGAGAATTCTGCGCTCCAATGGAAACGTTCCCAACTTTCTTATTCATTTAGTTATGTTACTCTAGTGGAGGAGTACTTCTGTTACAAAACCAAGTCCCCTTTGATTCAAAGGCACATGTGTCGCCTCATGTTCAGAATTAGATATGTTATATAAATATTTGCAAAGACGATATTAGTTACGAGAGGAGGAGGGAGCCTACATTAGCAAATTATATACCGAGAAACTGAAATATTTATAAAGGAACTTTACAGTATCATGATACAGAAGAAATTTTCCTACGTAGCCTCCTTGGACCGAAGATTGAGACCAGCAAAACATGCATATGAATGTCATCCTACATGAAATTCCACGGGATTCTAGGCCCCGCGTGAGGAAAATCTTTTGCTTTGCGGACATATCCTCTCCCTTTTATTGATTTTAAAATTCACGTGAAACATCCTGTTAGATTGTATAGCTTCTGTATATGTGTACGTATGATGTAACGTTGTACCTCTTCATTATATATATGTGATAGGCCATCCCTAGAGGGTTGAGCCAGTTCCCCCAAACCTATTGTCTAAAATGGTATCAGACTAGGTCAAACGCTTCCGCTAAACCCTACGCCGCTGCCGCCGCTTTCGTCGCCCACGTCGCGCCGTTGCCATCCTTCAGATCGCGCCGCCGCCACCATGTCGGGATCCGCCGCCTCGGGCTCCTCCATGGCCAGCTACCTGCCGACCTCCCTGGCGGCTCTCCTCTCCCGGCCCCTCGACTCTGCCGCGGCCGCATCACTCCCGATCGGGACGAGGAGTGTTGGCTCCTTCTTCTCCTTGTCGCCGGGTAACTCGCTGGTCGTCCACACCTCGAGCGCCACGACGGGCGCCTCTTCGCCCGCCTTCGTCAGCGACGCCGCTGTCGCCCCGATGTCGGCCTCTGCCTCGGCCCTGATGGCCGGCCTCGCCGCGTCAGGCGCGGCTCCTGCACCGTCCGTCCCCGCGGCCGCACCTGTGGCCACTGCCCCTATGGCGCCTTTGCCTCCGGTAGCCTACTCCACGGGTTCCCTACCGCCGCCGCTGTTTCACTTTGGAAATCTCATCACCATCAAGTTGTCATCGGACAATTACATCTTCTGGCGTGCGCAGGTTCTCCCGCTTCTTGGGAGTCACTACCTGCTTGGCTACATCGACGGTTCTCTCCCCTGTCCCCCTGCGCTGATCGATAGCGTGCATGGCCCAGTTTACAATCCGGTGCACCGTGTTTGGATGGGGCAGGACCAGGCAAACCTCTCCTCCATCCAGGGGTCACTCACTCCGGCCGTTGCCGGTCTTGTTGTCTTTGCCAAGACGTCCCATGAGGCGTGGACCATCCTTGAGCGCTCGTTTGCAGCACAGTCGCAGGCTCGTGTCTCTGCGCTCCGTCGTCAACTTGGGGAGTGT
Source organism: Triticum aestivum (assembly GCF_018294505.1). NCBI lineage: Eukaryota > Viridiplantae > Streptophyta > Magnoliopsida > Poales > Poaceae > Triticum > Triticum aestivum. The sequence continues at coordinate 70,709,044 of NC_057810.1, read as the reverse complement.
CAAAAGCTTGACTCCACTACCACTGAGTTCTACAACAAGGTCAAGGGCCTCGCCGACACGTTGGCCTCCATTGGGCAACCCCTCACCGACTTCGAGTTCAACTCGTTTATTGTCAGTGGTCTTGATGAGGAGTATGATGCCTTAGTCGAGATCATCAATGAGCAGGGCAACTCGAAACCCATGCTGGCGCACGAGGTCTTTTCCCGCCTCCTTCTCACTAAGCAACGGGTCGAGACGCGCCGCTCCAGGAGCAACGGCTCCCTCTTGGCCAACGCCGCCACCAAGGGTGGCCGCTCTTCTTCATCATCCCGGGCTCCTTCGTGGCTGCCACCACCGCCCGCCTCGGCCCCCCCCTCCTACTGCGACATTACCGGGGGCTGGCGGTAAGGGTGTGTGTCAGCTTTGTGGCCTCGATGGGCACTGGTCCTCTAAGTGTCACAAACGCTTTCAGAAGAGTTTTCTGGGCCTCGGCAATGATGGCAAGGACACACTCAACTTTGCGCGTCAGGTGGCCATGGCAGATCGACCGGTGTCCACAAAGCAGCAAGGGCACACTCAGTCCTACTCTGTTGATCCTCACTGGTATATGGACTCTAGGGCAACGGAGCATCTGACGAGTGAGATGGGAAAGCTCCATACTCGCGAACCCTACCATGGCTCCAACAAGATCCACGTCGCCAATGGACCAGGTATGCATATATCTCATATTGGTCAAGCATCTCTTCTCACTAGGCATGCAAATAGGAGTCTTCGGCTTCGTAATGTGCTTAGAGTTCCCTCTGTGACACGTAATCTTCTTTCTGTTCCTAAACTCACACGTGATAATAATGTGCTTTGTGAATTTCATCCTTTTGATCTTTTTATTAAGGATCGGGGCACGAGGGACATTCTTCTTAGCGGGCGGTTGTGCCAGGGCCTCTATCGTCTGGAGCATCCTGGTGTCGCTCGCGTGTTCAGTGGAGTTCGGGTATCTCCGTCACAGTGGCATGCTCGCCTTGGTCACCCGGCCACACCTATCGTTTGTCATGTTTTACGTCGTCATGAGCTTCCTAGCATGTCTAGTAATAAAGATGTAGCAGTTTGTGATGCTTGTCAGCAGGGGAAGAGTCATCAACTTCCTTTTTCGGAGTCCAGTCGTGAGGTTAAACATCCTTTAGAACTTGTTTTTTCTGATGTATGGGGTCCTGCTCAGACTTCTGTCAGTGGTCACAATTATTATATCAGTTTCGTTGATGCTTATAGTCGCTTTACCTGGCTTTATCTTATTAAACGCAAATCTGATGTGTTTGACATTGTTGTTCAGTTTCAAAAACATGTTGAACGCCTTCTCAAGCACAAAATTGTTCATGTCCAGTCGGACTGGGGGTGAGTATCGCAACCTCAACTCCTTCTTTCAGTCGCTTGGGATCGCTCACCGTTTAGCATGTCCACATACACATCAACAGAATGGTTCTGTGGAACGTAAGCATCGTCACATTGTTGAAACTGGTCTTACTCTTTTGGCCCATGCATCGGTTCCGTTTCGGTTCTGGAGTGATGCTCTTACCACTGCATGTTTTCTCATAAACCGCACCCCCACTCGTGTTTTGAATATGAAGACTCCCATTGAAGTTCTCCTTGATGAACAACCTGATTATACCTTCTTTAAGGTTTTTGGGTGTGCTTGTTGGCCGCATCTCCGCCCTTATAACAAACGCAAGCTTGAGTTTCGTTCCAAGAAGTGTGTTCTTCTTGGTTATAGCTCTCTTCATAAAGGTTACAAATGTCTTCATGTTCCCACAAATCGTGTCTACATATCTCGGGATGTCGTGTTTGATGATCATGTTTTTCCCTTTGCCAAGCTTCCTGTGTCCACTGCTGAACCACCATCTTTGCATCCATCCTTCGTTGCATCTGACCAGTTTGATGATGTTGCATACTCTCCTATTTTGTTGCCTAACCATGGTGCAGGCACTGGACGTGGGGCTCGGTTGGAGATTTTGGAGGCGCCGTCGTCTCCTCCTGATGATCATGGGGTGTCCTTGCATGGCCTCGGCAATCATGCTCATGCACGTCGGACCGAACCTCCTACTATGCCCACTGCTTCGGCGCCCTCGGCCCCTGGACCGGCGCCCTTGATCTCTGGGCCATCTTCGTCGCCCCTGGGCCTGGAGCCGGCCTCTGAGTCGGCCTCGCCGCTTCGCCAGGACACGCCGGCCCCGTCATCCTCTCGGCCCGCCACACCGGCCTCGTCACCCTCTCGGTCTGACACGTCTGGGCCGAGCTCGCCTGGGCCGAGCTCACCTGCCCCCGGTGCCCTCTCGCCAGTGCTTACTGAGGCATCTCCATCGATGGCCGAGGCGTCGCCATCGTCGTCACCGCCTACATCACCTTCGGTGCTTCCTGAGGCATCTCCGTCGATGGCTGAGGCGTCACCATCACCATCACATGTGGCTCCTGTGGCTCCTCAACGACCACATACGCGGAGTCGCAGTGGAGTGTTTCAGCCCAAACAGCGCACTGATCATATGGTTGCCTGGTTGGCTGCATGTCTGGCTGCTATCCGTGCGGATCCTACCTCTGAGCCTCGTACGTACCAAGCTGCTCTTCGCATACCTCATTGGCGAGAGGCCATGGAACAGGAGTACCATGCTCTTCTTCGTAACAAGACATGGACTCTTGTTCCGCCCCCACCCCGCGTTAATGTCATCGATTCTAAATGGGTTTTCAAAGTGAAGAAGCATTCTGATGGTTCTATTGAGCGCTACAAGGCGCGGCTGGTTGCCCGAGGATTTCGGCAACGTTATGGTCTTGATTATGAAGACACCTTCAGTCCAGTGGTTAAACCTACTACTATCAGGCTTCTTCTCTCTTTTGCAGTTACTCGAGGTTGGTTTCTTCGTCAACTTGATGTGCAGAATGCCTTTCTCCATGGTGTCCTGGAGGAGGAGATCTATATGCGGCAGCCACCAGGGTTCTCTGATCCTGATCGTCCTGATTATCTGTGTCGTCTCACGAAAGCACTCTATGGTCTGAAGCAGGCTCCCCGTGCTTGGCATGCTCGTCTTGCGACAGCCCTTCGTGCTCATGGTTTTGCATCATTGGCTGCTGACTCTTTGTTATTTCTTCTACAACGGCCCGAAGTTCTCATGTACCTGCTGGTCTATGTGGATGATATTATACTTGTCAGTTCTTCTCAGTCGGCTGCTGCTACTCTTGTTCGGTCTCTTGGTGCTGACTTTGCAGTCAAAGATCTTGGGAAGCTTCACTACTTCCTTGGTGTGGAAGTTGCTTCTCTCTCTGATGGTCTTGTTATGACGCAGAAGAAGTACTGTGTGGTGCTTGCGAAGCTGGGAAGATGACGAGGGCCAAGCACCCCTCGAAGACAATCATGACAACATCTCAACCCTTCGAGCTGCTACACATGGACTTATTTGGACCTACCCACTACTCCACCCTCACAACAACGGCGTGTCTCTATGGCTTCGTCATTGTTGATGACTTCTCAAGATATACATGGGTGCACATAATTCTCTACAAGACTGAAGTACAAGACGTCTTCAGACGATTCGCCAATCGAGCAATGAACAATTATGGCATCAAGATCAAGCATATCAGAAGTGATAACGGCACTGAATTTAAGAACACCGGGCTTGATCTTTATCTGGATACAATGGGAATCACTCATGAATTTTTTGCTCCATACACACCTCAGCAAAACGGCATTGTAGAGCGCAAGAACAGAACCCTCATCGAGATGGCTCGAACAATGCTTGACGAGTACAAGACACCAAGAAAGTTCTGGCCTGAAGCCATTGATACAGCTTTTCACATCATCAACTGTGTCTACATCCACAAGCTTCTGGGCAAAACATCCTATGAGCTCCTTACTGGCAAGAAGCCAAATGTCAGCTACTTCAGAGTCTTTGGTGCTAGGTGCTGGATCAAGGATCCCCATCACAAGTCAAAATTTGAACCCAAAGCTCACGAAGGCTTCATGCTTGGCTATGGAAAGGATTCACACTCTTACAGAGTCTTCAACCTCTTCCACTACAAAATCGTTGAAACAGTGGATGTGCGATTTGATGAAACCAATGGTTCACAACGAGAGCTCCTGCCAAGCACACTTGATGAAGCTCCTTCCAATGAATCTATCAAGCTGATGGGAACTGGTGAGATCATGCCCTCTGAAGCACAGCCTGAAGAGGAACTTATCATTTCTGTACCAAATCAACCTGAAGACAATGCTCAGACCGAAGACAATACTTCCAATGATGACAATGATCAGCATGAGCAAGGTCTTCGTCCAGTTCATCCTCGTGTTGCAAATGAAGTACAAATTGAGAAGATAATTGACAGCATCAACGCGCCTGGTCCGCTTACTCGCTCAAGAGCAACACAGTTAGCAAACTTCTGTGGGCACTTTTCATTTGTGTCAATATCAGAACCCAAGAAAATTGCTGAAGCTTTTATGGAACCTGAATGGATTCAAGCCATGCAAGAAGAACTTCAACAGTTCAAGCTGAATAATGTTTGGGAACTTGTCAAGCGACCTGACCCTCACAAGCATAACATTATTGGAACGAAATGGATATATCGAAACAAGCAAGATGAGCATGGTCAAGTCGTCAGAAACAAAGCACGTCTTGTGGCTCAAGGATATACTCAAGTTGAAGGAATTGACTTCGATGAAACATTTGCTCCTGTTGCTAGGCTTGAAGCCATTCACATACTGCTTGCCTACGCTATCATCACAACATCTTGCTATATCAAATGGATGTAAAGAGTGCATTTCTCAATGGCAAGATTGAAGAAGAAGTATATGTCGCACAACCACCTGGCTTTGAAGATCCAAAACATCCTGATATGGTGTACAAGCTAAACAAAGCACTGTATGGCCTCAAACAAGCTCCTCGTGCCTGGTATGATACAATCAAAGACTTCCTGAAGAGCAAAGGCTTCAAACCTGGATCCCTCGATCCCACACTCTTCACGAAGACATATGATGGTGAACTGTTTGTGTGCCAAATATATGTGGATGACATAATCTTCGGCTGCACCAACCAGAAGTACAGTGATGAGTTTGGGTACATGATGCAAGAGCAATATCAAATGTCCATGATGGGTGAGCTGAAGTTCTTCCTTGGTCTTCAAATTCGTCAGCAATGAAATGGCATCTTCATATCTCAAGAAAAATACCTCAAAGATTGTCTGAAGAAGTTTGGAATGGAAGACTGCAAAGGCTACACAACGCCAATGCCAGCCAAACACCATCTTGGTCCCGACGACAATGGTAAAGAGTTCGATCAAAAGGTATACCGCTCCATGATTGGTTCTTTGCTTTATTTATGTGCATCTAGGCCAGATATTATGCTTAGTGTTTGCATGTGTGCTCGATTCCAAGCGGCACCAAAGGAATCGCATCACTTAGCTGTGAAGCGAATTCTTCGATATTTGGCTTACACCCCAACACTCGGATTATGGTATCCAAAGGGCTCAAGGTTTGACCTAGTTGGATTCTCGGATGTTGATTATGCTGGTGACAAGGTGGATCGCAAGTCTACATCAGGCACATGTCATTTTCTTGGTCGATCACTTGTCTGTTGGTCTTCAAAGAAGCAGAACTGTGTATCACTCTCAACTGCTGAATCTGAATACATTGCTGCTGGATCCTGTTGTGCTCAGCTTCTATGGATGAAGCAAACTCTCAAGGATTATGGCATCAACCTGAAACAAGTACCTCTCTTCTGCGACAATGAAAGTGCCATCAAGATAGCCAACAATCCAGTCCAACACTCGAAGACAAAGCACATTGAAATACGTCATCACTTTCTCAGAGATCATGTTATGAAGAAAGATATAGATATCATGCACGTCAACATTGAAGAGCAACTGGCAGATATCTTCACAAAGCCCTTGGATGAGAAAAGGTTTTGCAAGTTACGGTGTGAGCTAAATATCTTGGAATCCTCGAATGTCCTGTGATCAGGCACACATCCTAACACTTATGCATGTTGATGACTTAGATGTGCAACACACACAAAGTAATGTATATCTTCAATCAATGAAGATTTACACTCTGAGTGTGAATACATTAACATGGAATTTGACTTCAGAGCGCCACGATAATTGTGCGCCGTGTCTGGGTCTAATACTTCCTATACGGTGGGTAATGCCACCACCAAATTTCTCTGTTTGAAGTGTTTCACTCATGGCGTTACTTTTGCAAAGACTTCGCATTTGGTTTGTCTTCAGTTTCAATTTATCTTCATGATTTTCTGCACTATGATGATTTGATTGCATATATGTATACATACTAGCGCTCTGTCCTCTACAGCATTCACTTATAGCTATGTCTTCAAGTTGAATCTTTTGAACTAAGTGAATGTGATCGGACCCTAACCCCTCTATGCTTTCTATCTCAAACTCTATCTGTCCAAATCATATGCATTCTATTGAAACTGTCGAATGTCTTCTCTGCGTCCTAGTCAGCAGAAGGCAAAGAGACAAATATTAAATATGTTTTAAATGACTTATCTTTATTGCTGAAATCCGGAGAAGCCGGAACAACTCTCCGACATGCCTGGCGGGCGTGGGAACGTGGGACAATTCTAAGTATGTTGCATGCTTGCCACGTACCCCTCAGATGTGAATCGCCAGGGGGCACCAGCGTAATTGCGCTGTGTCTCTCACCTACTTATAAATACTTGTCCCCTGCTGTGACGCCCGGGTAATTAAGCTACAGTAATCCCCACTAATGATGCCACATCACCTCGGTTACTGTGGATAAACTCGCGTTAGTTCGGAACCTAGTTCGAATTTCAAATTCAAAATCGAGCAAACAATAAAAGTTTTCAAATATTAAGATTTAAATGTTCGGAGTGAACCAAATAATACGTAGGTAATTATGGTGGAGAAACCAAACTTTGATAAAATGTTTATAGGCCCTAAAACAATTAAAACAATAGTGAAAACAATTATTTAAATACCTTTTGTAATTAATAAAATGTCAAACTAATTTATTTGAGGATTAGACTTTTTGTGACTATGGACTAAGTTGAAATACTAAATTAGATGCTACGTGTGTATTTTAATAAAACTAAAATAATAGGAAACAAAACTAAAACAGAAAAGGAAAATAAAATAAAAACAAAAACTTAAACAAAAGAAAAAAGGGAAGAACCCCCCCCCCACCGGGCCGAATGGCCCAGCTAGCCAGCAGGCCACCAGCCCAAAAGGCCCAACCGGCCACCCCACTCCCCTTATCCCCCCATCCCAGAAACCCTAACTCCCGACCGCACCCATCCCCACTCCCCACGCCGCTCTCCCCCCTCTCGATCCGATCTGGATCGAGGGAGCATTCCCGAGCCCCCTTCGACACCAATCGCCGCCGCCTGGAGGTCCAGTCGCCGGAGCCACCCCCCCCCCCCCCCCCCGATCCCCTCGCCCCGATCCCCTCCTCTCCGCTCATTCTGGATCGGGGCACGAACCCGCCGACGCCATGACGCCGTCGCCGACCATGGTCGCCGGAGCCGCCCCCTCGTCTACCTCCACCTCGTCGGGCGCCTCGTCACCCCCCTCCCCTCGAGCATCGTCGCCGCCCTGGCTTCGCGGGACGCCGCGCCCGAGGACCCTGCGCCCGCCCCCGACGCGTCCTCGCTGGCGCCCTTCCCCACCGGCCTGCCTCCTCAACCTCCCTCCTACGTGGATCCGGTCGGGGGTAATCGATGCCCCCGACGCCCTGCATCGACGCCGGAGCTACCCACCGTCGTCAGCGCCGCCTCCCCGTCTACGCCGCCCCGTCCACGGTCTCCTCCTCACCGGCCGACCCCGCGCCCACTGCCCCGGCCCCCACGAACCCCCCCTGTGAGGCCTCGCCCCTCTCCACTCCCCTCTGCCCCTCTCCACGAACCCGTCGTCGCGCACCCCCCTCACGTGTCCTGGCCGCCCGGTGCGCGCGCTCGGTCGCGCCCGTCGCCGCGCCGACCCGTTGCTCCTCGCCCCGTCCGCGCTCACCCCATCTACCGTGGCCGGCACGTTCCCGGCCGCCTCCGCTCGCGACCACCGAGAACCCCAGGCGCGCTCACCCTCGCCTCTCTTGGTGTCGGCTGCGAGCCCCCCCCGCACCAGTTAGTCGCGGCCCTCCCCGTGCTCTGCCCGGTCGCAGCCGCCGGAGCTCAACGCCGGCGTGCTGGCGCCCGCGCCCTCCAGCCGCCCCTTGTTGCCCGAATTGGGGGCGCCCCCGCGGGCTAGCACCCGTTCGGGCTGAGCCCCTGCGCCCGATCCGCTAAGGCCCCCGGGGCCAATGACAAGTGGGCCCCGCCCAGAGAACGTTTTGATAAAAAAAATAGTAATAATAAATAAAAAATGAAATTAATTAATTAACTAATTAATTAACTTAATTAATTCTGATTAAACTGACCAATTAAAATTAATTAACCTAATGATTAATTAACTTAATTAACTACTGTTAATTAGCTAATTAATTAGTATGACAGTGGGGCCCACCCCCTTAATTAATTATGATTAGTTTAATTAACCTGTTAATTAAAATGTGTCACTGACCAGTGGGACCCACTGGTCAGGTTGACCAGTCAACTCTGTTGACTGCTGACATCAGCATGACATCATGCTGATGTCATTAATCCATTTTTCGAATTAAATTAAATAATTAATTAAATTTCAGAAATTAATAAAATCTTTAGAAAACCATATCTTTTAATCCGTAACTCGGATTAAAATATTTTCAACATGAAAGTTGCTCAGAACGACGAGACGATTCCGGATACGCAGTCCGTTCGTCCGCCACACACCCCTAACCTATCGAACTCGCAACTTTCCCCCTCCGGCTCCTCTGCCCGAAAACACGAAACACCGGGAATACTTTCCCGGATGTTTTCCCCCCTTCACCGGTATCACCTACTACCGCGTTAGGGCACACCGAACACCGCGTATTGCCTTGTTATATTTTGTGATGCTTTGTTTGCTCTGTATTCATTATTTCTTCCCCCTCTTCTCTCCGGTAGACTACGAGACCGACGCTGATGCCACCGAGTACGACTACGGTCACCGACGACCCCTCCTTGTCTGAGCAACCAGGCAAGCCCCCCCCTTTGATCACCAGATATCGCATATTCTCCTCTATACTGCTTGCATTAGAGTAGTGTAGCATGTTACTGCTTTCGTTAATCCTATTCTGATGCATAGCCTGACATTGTCGCTACATCTGTTGATACCTTACCTGCAATCCTAAATGCTTAGTATAGGATGCTAGTTTATCATCATTGGCCCTACATTCTTGTCAGTCTGCCTTGCTATACTATCGGGCCGTGATCACTTGGGAGGTGATCACGGGTATATACTATACATACATACTATACAGATGGTGACTAAAGTCGGGTCAGCTCATTGAGTACCCGCAAGTGATTCTGACGAGGGGGCTGAAAGGACAGGTGGCTCCATCCCGGTAGAGGTGGGCCTGGGTTCCCGACGGCCCTCGACTGTTACTTTGTGGCGGAGCGACAGGGCAGGTTGAGACCACCTAGGAGACAGGTGGGCCTGGCCCTGTTCGGCGTTCGCGGATACTTAACACGCTTAACGAGATCTTGGTATTTGATCTGAGTCTGGCTACGAGCCTATACGCACTAACCATCTACGTGGGAGTAGTTATGGGTATCCCGACGTCGTGGTATCAGCCGAAGCACTTCAGACGTCAGCGACGGAGCGGCGCGCGCCGAATTGGACTGGAACGCCACTAGGCTAGGTCTGCTTTCCGGCCGCCCTCGCAACGTGCAGGTGTGCTCAGGGCGATGGGCCCAGACCCCTGTGCGCTTAGGTTTAGACCGGCGTGCTGGCCTCTCTGTTGTGCCTAGGTGGGGCTGCGACGTGTTGATCTTCCGAGGCCGGGCATGACCCAGGAAAGTGTGTCCGGCCAAATGGGATCGAGCGTGTTGGGCTATGTGGTGCACCCCTGCAGGGAAGTTAATCTATTCGAATAGCCGTGATCTTCGGTAACAGGACGACTTGGAGTTGTACCTTGACCTTATGACAACTAGAACCGGATACTTAATAAAACACACCCTTCCAAGTGCCAGATACAACCCGGTGATCGCTTTTCCGCAGGGCGACGAGGAGAGGATCGCCGGGTAGGATTATGCTACTCGAGATGCTACTTGGAGATGTTACCTGGAGATGCTGCTTGGAGATACTACTTGGAGATGCTACTTGGAGGACTACAATCTACTCTCTTCTATATGCTGCAAGACGGAGGCTACCAGAAGCGTAGTCTTCGACAGGATTAGCTATCCCCCTCTTATTCTGGCATTCTGCAGTTCAGTCCACTGATATGGCCTCCTTACACATATACCCATGCATATGTAGTGTAGTTCCTTGCTTGCGAGTACTTTGGATGAGTACTCACGGTTGCTTTCTCCCCCCTTTTTCCCCTTTCCTTTCTTTCTGGTTGTCGCAACCAGATGCTGGAGTCCAGGAGCCAGACGCCACCGTCGACGACGACCCTTACTACACCGGAGGTGCCTACTACTACGTGCAGCCTGCTGACGACGTCCTGGAGTAGTTTAGGAGGATCCCAGGCAGGAGGCCTGCGCCTCTTTCGATCTGTACCCCCAGTTTGTGTTAGCCTTCTTAAGGCAACTTGTTTAACTTATGTCTGTACTCAGATATTGTTGCTTCCGCTGACTCGTCTATGATCGAGCACTTGTATTCGAGCCCTCGAGGCCCCTGGCTTGTATTATGATGCTTGTATGACTTATTTATTTGTAGAGTTGTGTTGTGATATCTTCCCGTGAGTCCCTGATCTTGATCGTACACATTTGCGTGCATGATTAGTGTACGATTGAATCGGGGGCGTCACAAGTTGGTATCAGAGCCGACTGCCTGTAGGAATCCCCTTCCACACTCCTTGGCCGAAGTCGAGTCTAGACATTGCAAAACTTTTACTAACTTGGCTGTGTGCCTTACGGGCCCACGTCGCCATCGGGTGGTACTAGGATCTTTTACTCCTCGACCTTTACTCTGGGACTCTGATCTCTCTTCTATTCGGGTTAAAGGAATTTTGCTAAATCTAACATTAGGATCTCGTTATACTTTCACCCGGAGAGCCCCTTATTACTGATGATCGTCTGCTGCACGTGAAGACCCTGAAGATACTTTCCGCTGTTAAGCCGAGAACTTGTGTTCATCGCGTTTGCAATTCCCCTTCCACTGTCAACCCTTATGGGTAACTACTTACAGTTGTTATTCTTATATCATCCCCAGTTGGTCTTGTTATTACAAGATACCCTGAAAAACTCGTCGTGGTTTCGATAATCCCTTGAGCTTACTGCCTTGCTGTTCTTGTCACTTGAATACCCCTACGGTTAATTCTCGCATTTATAGAGTATCCGCTCATCCCCCAGTTGTTCATGTGTTTCGCCAAAGACTTCAAAATACTATTCGATCTTCCGAAAATCCTCTGGAGCCTTTGGCTCTTGAAATTCTTGCTTGCTTGCATTATGGTTAATCCCATAAGTCTCGTAGTCTTCTTGACATTCCTTGTCATTATTATTTTCAGTCTGTTGACTCAATATGATTGCGAATACACGCAATCATCATTGATCCTTATAAATTACCTTTCTGGCTGAGCTGCAATTCTTTTAACTGGATTTGGTTCTCGACCAGTCCAATTGTCGTTGATTGTATCCCTAATTCTATTCAGCTTATCCATTCTTGATCAGAGCATTTGCTCCTGATCCCTTGATTTGAAAATCATAATTACTTTGCTAATTAAGCGTTGAACTATTCAGCTGTTCTATAAACCGATGCATTTGCAATCTTTCTTCCTCTGATTGAGTACCGATACTCGTATCAGATCCTTTGTGGACCATCAAGTCCTTTGTTGGATTGTTATCCGCCAGTGTCCTTCACATTTGATCACTTTGTGAGTTCTTCCCCTGATACATAATGCCTTTGTTAAGTTGTATCCTCTGCTTGGCCAACCATGCTCTGCTTTCGGGCTTGTGTTATTTACTTCTGAACTTTGTAGTATATGTTCCTAAGATACCCGATGGGTTGGACCAAGGCCTTCCCTAGACTGTGCAAACCCGAGAGTTTTCACGAGTTATATTCTTCGGGTGATTACCAGATAAAATTTCAACACTACGACTTCGTCGAAAATGAGAGGTGAATGAAAAGGTATGCATTGGAGAAGTGGGAGTCGACCTTGAACCTTGCGTTCATGCCCATGGACTCGGTGTAGATCTTATCATTAAAGCTTCTCTTAAATTAATTATTCCTTTGGTATAAGTTCATCTTATATCTGGGATCTGGCCTTTTGCAATCGTGGTTCCGACCATGTTCCCCTTTAAATTACGTTTCTCGTGCAGGTTTAAGCACTTGTCTTCTGTAGAGCAATACCCCAGTCCAACCTTTACTTTGATCTTGTGTTGAGTATTACCCCCTGGTATCTCGAGATTATCATGGTACTGTTTAACTTCTTATGAGTTCTTCATCAAGTGCTACCTTACCACTGATTCCAATTTTTCACGGGCTCTGAGTTATTAAACACTCAAAGACACCGATAACTGAACCGAGTCCGCTCTACGGTTCAACAACTCTTCAGTAAGCTTCTATAAGTACGAGTTTGTACCCGATCACGCCATTCCTAGCCTGTTTGGCTATATCATTGTCGTGACGATTCTAACGGTGCTACCTGGTCCTTATTCTCGGAGCACCAAATTTCGACGATGAACTAACCTTACGTCGATTTTCCTCGTCATATCCTTTCACCTTAACCAACAAGCTTGAGTTCGAGTTTGTGACGTACCCTTGGTTCCAATAACCTTTCACTTCCTCATTACTTTGACTTGATGTCGTCGCCGATCGATTACATCTTCATGAACTCTCGCGACAAAGGTTTCGAGATCGTCAACATTCTGAGCTCAACCAGGATATCAATTGGATTCATGATGAGAAATACCATCCTTGCCTCGATGAATTGTATTATCATCGACCACTTTATTGCCTTCCCACCAACACAAGCTTGTTCATGTTTGGTGTTATACCTTGAGTTCCTTGCTATCCAGCAATTGTTCTTCTTTACCTTGGAGTATTACCATCCTTTATGTCAAGAATGTTCTGAGATTTGTTCCACCCCTTGAGAATTCTTGACATAGAAATACTTCTTACCATCACCATTCTTTCTTGGTCCCCGTGTTAATTCCAACAAGTGAACGATGTTGTTTGGATTCTTTCCTTCTAGCAACCCTATCTCTTTGAAGTTAATGGTCGAAAGTTCATTCTTAGGCTATTGATTATTGCATCACCATTCTGACATTGGTCGTGCAACCCAACCCATATTTCGGGCGCACCTTTCAACCAATGTTTAATTGTGTATGTTTTCCTCGAGCATACTTCCTTATATCTTTTGATCTGACAAATGTTATCTCCTTGTTCACTTAATTGTGGACATCCATCTTTTGGGAATCTCGGTGAATTGCCGTTGAGTTCACCAGACACCTCCTTGTCCTCTCCTTGGGTTAATGATGAACTCTTGATAACGGAAATCACTTCATAGTTCATTTCCCGAGAATCTTACAATGTCATTTCGTTGATATGTGCCGCAGCTTTTCTTCTCGGACATCCTGAGTCTGAGGTATCATGACACCGATCGGATCTGAATCTTGGTCGGATATGATGGTTGGGACAACTTTCCAAGAGTTATGATGTTGATCCTTTGATGACCCGGTAACATGATGTCATGCCTAGCACCCCCCCCCCCGGCTGGAGGACCTATCATTATAGATTCCTTTTCAGCAAGGTTATCCATCCACCCATGAGGAAATTGTAAGACTTATTCTATAAGTTCTTCCTGATGGACCCTTTTTGTTTCCAAAGCCTTAACTTGCTTGAAGACCATGTAATGCTATCTCGAAGCATGTTTGTGGTACTTCGATTTTCAACAAGGACATTTGAAGCCAATGCTAAATGTTTCCTGCTAAATTATCCAAACACCGCTGTATGGGTAATGTCATGAAATTTCTCTCCCCTACCTAAGGAGTTTTCTATATTATATCCTGTCGTGGATATCATGCACTGCTTGTCCTTGGGAAGGATATACCCTGAAATATGTGTTTAAACACATTTTCCTTTCCATTGTTCTGCTTAATCTGATAACCATATTTTCCTTTCCATTAATTGGTTTAACCTTTCTTGTGATCTATATGATCTAGGCAGTAATATTCTCCTGCTTATGAATATACCTCGGTGTATAATTCTGTCAGCAAGACCCTGTTACTATTGTTGAAAACATTCCGGTAACCACCGATGGACGAGAACTTTGCCTATTGGCCCGCCTCGTTCAACGAGCAGGAAAATGGTTCTCTTCGTCCCTCGCCCTTGGTATCGATGTTGTTGCCGACATATCTGACAGGCTACCCTTTGACACACCTTACTATCATACCGTGCAAAATGTCGGCCCCCTTCCTACTTTCAACCACATGGTGGGCCCATAACCCACAGGTCCCAGGATCGAAACCTGACTCTCCTGCACCCCTGTTACTAAAGCTAATCCTCACGCTTGGCTTCGTATGAAAGATCACGGGCCACCGTCATAGTGATCTATTATGGTATCAGGCGCAATACTTATTCCCATTGCACTGAACCCCTTTCACACCCTGTTTCAGGCAACGAACGATTGTCTATCTGCTCGAAACTTCTCAGGATACCTCCTCACTTTGTCCTCAATAATGTCTAAGGGTTTTTAATTCGAGAGTTACTTCCCCCACCGTCCCCGATGTTATCAACAAGTTAGTCAACATTGTAGAGGTCTGTTCTCCCAGCCCCTTTATTCTTTCGTAAGTACGGTGAAAGTTCCTGAAGAAAGGATGACAACTTGATCATGGTGGCTTGAAACAGAGAAATGAAGATATCAACGAAAGGGATCAACCTCTTCGAAAGGGAAGCCAAGACCGAGAAGACTCGTTAGGTTTTTCGCTACCAACACCTTCGCCCCTTACTCCACCGCTTAAATCTCGGGACGAGATTTCTTGTAGTGGAGGAGAATTGTGACGCCCGGGTAATTAAGCTACAGTAATCCCCACTAATGATGCCACATCACCTCGGTTACTGTGGATAAACTCGCGTTAGTTCGGAACCTAGTTCGAATTTCAAATTCAAAATCGAGCAAACAATAAAAGTTTTCAAATATTAAGATTTAAATGTTCGGAGTGAACCAAATAATACGTAGGTAATTATGGTGGAGAAACCAAACTTTGATAAAATGTTTATAGGCCCTAAAACAATTAAAACAATAGTGAAAACAATTATTTAAATACCTTTTGTAATTAATAAAATGTCAAACTAATTTATTTGAGGATTAGACTTTTTGTGACTATGGACTAAGTTGAAATACTAAATTAGATGCTACGTGTGTATTTTAATAAAACTAAAATAATAGGAAACAAAACTAAAACAGAAAAGGAAAATAAAATAAAAACAAAAACTTAAACAAAAGAGAAAAGGGAAGAACCCCCCCCCCCCACCGGGCCGAATGGCCCAGCTAGCCAGCAGGCCACCAGCCCAAAAGGCCCAACCGGCCACCCCACTCCCCTTATCCCCCCATCCCAGAAACCCTAACTCCCGACCGCACCCATCCCCACTCCCCACGCCGCTCTCCCCCCTCTCGATCCGATCTGGATCGAGGGAGCATTCCCGAGCCCCCTTCGACACCAATCGCCGCCGCCTGGAGGTCCAGTCGCCGGAGCCACCCCCCCCCCCCCGATCCCCTCGCCCCGATCCCCTCCTCTCCGCTCATTCTGGATCGGGGCACGAACCCGCCGACGCCATGACGCCGTCGCCGACCATGGTCGCCGGAGCCGCCCCCTCGTCTACCTCCACCTCGTCGGGCGCCTCGTCACCCCCCTCCCCTCGAGCATCGTCGCCGCCCTGGCTTCGCGGGACGCCGCGCCCGAGGACCCTGCGCCCGCCCCCGACGCGTCCTCGCTGGCGCCCTTCCCCACCGGCCTGCCTCCTCAACCTCCCTCCTACGTGGATCCGGTCGGGGGTAATCGATGCCCCCGACGCCCTGCATCGACGCCGGAGCTACCCACCGTCGTCAGCGCCGCCTCCCCGTCTACGCCGCCCCGTCCACGGTCTCCTCCTCACCGGCCGACCCCGCGCCCACTGCCCCGGCCCCCACGAACCCCCCCTGTGAGGCCTCGCCCCTCTCCACTCCCCTCTGCCCCTCTCCACGAACCCGTCGTCGCGCACCCCCCTCACGTGTCCTGGCCGCCCGGTGCGCGCGCTCGGTCGCGCCCGTCGCCGCGCCGACCCGTTGCTCCTCGCCCCGTCCGCGCTCACCCCATCTACCGTGGCCGGCACGTTCCCGGCCGCCTCCGCTCGCGACCACCGAGAACCCCAGGCGCGCTCACCCTCGCCTCTCTTGGTGTCGGCTGCGAGCCCCCCCCGCACCAGTTAGTCGCGGCCCTCCCCGTGCTCTGCCCGGTCGCAGCCGCCGGAGCTCAACGCCGGCGTGCTGGCGCCCGCGCCCTCCAGCCGCCCCTTGTTGCCCGATTGGGGGCGCCCCCGCGGGCTAGCACCCGTTCGGGCTGAGCCCCTGCGCCCGATCCGCTAAGGCCCCCGGGGCCAATGACAAGTGGGCCCCGCCCAGAGAACGTTTTGATAAAAAAAATAGTAATAATAAATAAAAAATGAAATTAATTAATTAACTAATTAATTAACTTAATTAATTCTGATTAAACTGACCAATTAAAATTAATTAACCTAATGATTAATTAACTTAATTAACTACTGTTAATTAGCTAATTAATTAGTATGACAGTGGGGCCCACCCCCTTAATTAATTATGATTAGTTTAATTAACCTGTTAATTAAAATGTGTCACTGACCAGTGGGACCCACTGGTCAGGTTGACCAGTCAACTCTGTTGACTGCTGACATCAGCATGACATCATGCTGATGTCATTAATCCATTTTTCGAATTAAATTAAATAATTAATTAAATTTCAGAAATTAATAAAATCTTTAGAAAATCATATCTTTTAATCCGTAACTCGGATTAAAATATTTTCAACATGAAAGTTGCTCAGAACGACGAGACGATTCCGGATACGCAGTCCGTTCGTCCGCCACACACCCCTAACCTATCGAACTCGCAACTTTCCCCCTCCGGCTCCTCTGCCCGAAAACACGAAACACCGGGAATACTTTCCCGGATGTTTTCCCCCCTTCACCGGTATCACCTACTACCGCGTTAGGGCACACCGAACACCGCGTATTGCCTTGTTATATTTTGTGATGCTTTGTTTGCTCTGTATTCATTATTTCTTCCCCCTCTTCTCTCCGGTAGACTACGAGACCGACGCTGATGCCACCGAGTTCGACTACGGTCACGACGACCCCTCTCTTGTCTGAGCAACCAGGCAAGCCCCCCCCCTTGATCACCAGATATCGCCTATTCTCCTCTATACTGCTTGCATTAGAGTAGTGTAGCATGTTACTGCTTTCGTTAATCCTATTCTGATGCATAGCCTGACATTGTCGCTACATCTGTTGATACCTTACCTGCAATCCTAAATGCTTAGTATAGGATGCTAGTTTATCATCATTGGCCCTACATTCTTGTCAGTCTGCCTTGCTATACTATCGGGCCGTGATCACTTGGGAGGTGATCACGGGTATATACTATACATACATACTATACAGATGGTGACTAAAGTCGGGTCAGCTCATTGAGTACCCGCAAGTGATTCTGACGAGGGGGCTGAAAGGACAGGTGGCTCCATCCCGGTAGAGGTGGGCCTGGGTTCCCGACGGCCCTCGACTGTTACTTTGTGGCGGAGCGACAGGGCAGGTTGAGACCACCTAGGAGACAGGTGGGCCTGGCCCTGTTCGGCATTCGCGGATACTTAACACGCTTAACGAGATCTTGGTATTTGATCTGAGTCTGGCTACGAGCCTATACGCACTAACCATCTACGTGGGAGTAGTTATGGGTATCCCGACGTCGTGGTATCAGCCGAAGCACTTCAGACGTCAGCGACGGAGCGGCGCGCGCCGAATTGGACTGGAACGCCACTAGGCTAGGTCTGCTTTCGGCCGCCCTCGCAACGTGCAGGTGTGCTCAGGGCGATGGGCCCAGACCCCTGTGCGCTTAGGTTTAGACCGGCGTGCTGGCCTCTCTGTTGTGCCTAGGTGGGGCTGCGACGTGTTGATCTTCCGAGGCCGGGCATGACCCAGGAAAGTGTGTCCGGCCAAATGGGATCGAGCGTGTTGGGCTATGTGGTGCACCCCTGCAGGGAAGTTAATCTATTCGAATAGCCGTGATCTTCGGTAACAGGACGACTTGGAGTTGTACCTTGACCTTATGACAACTAGAACCGGATACTTAATAAAACACACCCTTCCAAGTTCCACAGACAACCCGATGATCGCTTTTCCGCAGGGCGACGAGGAGAGGATCGCCGGGTAGGATTATGCTACTCGAGATGCTACTTGGAGATGTACCTGGAGATGCTGCTTGGAGATACTACTTGGAGATGCTACTTGGAGGACTACAATCTACTCTCTTCTATATGCTGCAAGACGGAGGCTACCAGAAGCGTAGTCTTCGACAGGATTAGCTATCCCCCTCTTATTCTGGCATTCTGCAGTTCAGTCCACTGATATGGCCTCCTTACACATATACCCATGCATATGTAGTGTAGTTCCTTGCTTGCGAGTACTTTGGATGAGTACTCACGGTTGCTTTCTCCCCCCTTTTTCCCCTTTCCTTTCTTTCTGGTTGTCGCAACCAGATGCTGGAGTCCAGGAGCCAGACGCCACCGTCGACGACGACCCTACTACACCGGAGGTGCCTACTACTACGTGCAGCCTGCTGACGACGACCTGGAGTAGTTTAGGAGGATCCCAGGCAGGAGGCCTGCGCCTCTTTCGATCTGTATCCCCAGTTTGTGCTAGCCTTCTTAAGGCAAACTTGTTTAACTTATGTCTGTACTCAGATATTGCTGCTTCCGCTGACTCGTCTATGATCGAGCACTTGTATTCGAGCCCTCGAGGCCCCTGGCTTGTATTATGATGCTTGTATGACTTATTTTATTTGTAGAGTTGGGTTGTGATATCTTCCCGTGAGTCCCTGACCTTGATCGTACACATTTGCATGCATGATTAGTGTACGATTAAATCGGGGGCGTCACACCTGCGGTAAAGAAATCCTTCTTCCACCTCTCCACCTCTGTCAAAACCCTAGCGCCACCGCTATCTCGCAACGACGCCGGCAACGAAGCGCTTAGCTGTCGCGACTTCTCCGACGTCGTCCTCACGCCGGCCGCGGACAACGTCCTCTCCGCCGTCACCGTAGGTGTCCTCCGTCGCCAAGTTAGGGCACGGTGGGCTGAACTGCTCGGTCTCCTATTCTTCCCATCTAGCAGTTCTTCGTGCGGTAATTATAACTCTATTTTTACCACCTTTTTGATCTTCAAGATTCATCATGTTTACCAAAAGTAGTTTCTGCCTATTCAATGTTAGATCTATTCTGTCTGCATCTCATACTGCCGAGTCAATTCACTTAGATTTCCTGTCTAGTTTGATTCCTCACTTGTACTCATTCATGGATTGGTACAAATCTGGAACCAACTCACCTATATAAGTGAATGTCTTCGCATCATGAGGTCAATATCTTCAAACTGATTTATCTTCAAAATCTTCTGAGAATGCATATGACCTCTTCCCCTTCCCTCGCATATCTAATGCTGTCACAGGTACATGTCCGTGGGAGAATCCCTTGGTTCTCATAGTCTGCATTCGTTTGCAGAATACTTACAGCATCATATCAATTCTCCTGAAGCCAGTTCCTGCTTGACCAGCAAGCGTAAGTCTCTGAAGCCTCTGAACGTATTGAAGCCATTCAGCTTGAAGTTCATGGCTGCAGAAAAATCAGCAAGGAAGGGTGGCAGACAGCGTCGTGGGGGAACATCAAGGGATCTGCCTGATGATTTGGCAGAAATGTATAAAACAGATCCTGAAGAAGATTACAATCAGCGCAAGACTCGAATCCAATGGATTCGACGCTATTGGGCTGAACAGTGGTACAAGTACAAGTTCGTCACCCAGGAGTACGCAGAGAAAAATGCTATCAAGAGCCCTTGGGGTGATATTCTCTATCGAGGCCTCCCCCCCCCCCCAAGAACAAAGCTGAAGCCATTGCGCAAGAATTCTATCCTTGCATGGTCCGTGGGCCACAGCCTGAAGAAGCCGACCCATCATCATTGCTCTGGTGTCGTGACGACAATCTCTTCAAGCGCAACTTCCAGTTTGCTAAGGCTTCGGCAAAGGAAAACAAGAAGTCACGGGGATTAAACTTCAATCCTGGTCCCTCTGCTCCCCGTGATGATGGCACACGTGAAGCTGAAGAAAACAGAATTGGCCCCTTTGCAAACCTTGATGGCCTCATCACTTACATCTTGGTCCAAGGTGCCAAGGTAGATCATTCTGATAATGATGCTAACACTGATGAAGCCCCAGCTCCTCCTTCGAAGCCACAGAAGCAAAAGCAGCTAAAGGCTTCTAAATCAGCACCTCCAAAAGCTTCTCGTGTGAAGCCACTGGCCACTGCACCTCCTGAAGCCAGTGTGCAGTCTGAAGATCAATCCCATATCTCCAAGAAGACGGAGAAGAAAAAGCAACTTGTCAGGCATACTGATCAAGCCTTGACTCCTGCCGCCATTCTGCGTGAAGAACCCATTGATCTGTCAAGTGATGAAGATCTTGCTGATGATGCCTTGAGCAGCTGATAAAGAGCAAGGAAGAAGCAGAAATCTTCAACAACTTGCCTCTCTTTGATGTGGCCATCATCCACAATTTCATTGATGAGTGGTTCGACACCCCCAATGTTAGCTTTGAAGATTTGCAGCTTCCCATTGGCCTAAGCGTCTCCTTCAATGGCGCTATTGCTTCTGAGCTAGCTCTTGCTCAGCGCATCGTTGAGCTCAAGAACAAGATTGATTATGAGAAGGCTCAATTCAAGAAGCATGTGGCCAAGCTAAGTGTTCAAGACGTCCGAAATTTCAAAGTCATGCTGCATGAGCTTAAAGAAGCTTTTCTGAAGAAGTGCCAAGAAGCTCAAGGCTCTCGTGAGCGCATGAAGCGTTTGGCTGATAAGTGTGTGCTTGCCTACAATGAGGCTGAGAAGCGCAAGTCAC
The DNA here is from genome assembly GCF_018294505.1 of Triticum aestivum. Taxonomy (NCBI): domain Eukaryota; kingdom Viridiplantae; phylum Streptophyta; class Magnoliopsida; order Poales; family Poaceae; genus Triticum; species Triticum aestivum. The sequence continues at coordinate 70,687,850 of NC_057810.1, read as the reverse complement.
TTGGCCTTCCTGGCATTGACCCTAGGATGGCTGCAAAGAAAAAGAAGAAGCTTTCTGCTGACCAGCCTGCACCTTCAAGCCAAGAAGCCCCACGCATTATCTTCCCGAGTAGCATGACTGGCTCGAAGCCAAAGGTCACCACAACCGCTTCTGAACAGAAGAAGACGAGGGCTGCCGAGGCTGAAGCCAGAAAGAGGAAGAACACCGAAGCCTCTGATGCCGCTCCCTCCAAGAAGAAGCACAAGACCAAGAAGAGTCGGGCTGCTCCCACAGAGCCCCTTGTTGTTGAACCCATCTCAGTGGTTCGTCCTGCATCTGCATCCCAAGAACTTCGCATGACTGTTCATGAGCCTGCTTCCACAGAGGCTCCTGAAGCTGAAGATATACCAGCAGCTGAACCCACCGCTGCTGAAGACATTGGTCATCATGACAATGTTGAAGATGATGAAGTTCTTCCTCAGATCGAATATAATGTGGTATCATCGCCTGTTCGTACGAACAGCGAAAACATCAGCATTGGTCGTCCTCTGACGCCAATTGCTCAGGATGCATCGTGGGCTGATCACCCACAGCAACAAGACTCCCCCAGTACTCCCCAACAACAACAAACCACACCATCCGTACAAGTTGAAGAGGATGAGGACCTGCCCACTCCATCTCCAAAGGCGTCGCCTGTACTACAAAGGCTTCGCAAAGGACCAAGGCCTCAAGTCCCTCTTCCGAGCGTTCCAGAAGGAGAAGTGCACCGTCAACCTGTTGCACGTCAAGTGTTCTCTGAAGCCACTCCAACTGTGAATGTCTCTGTGTCTGAAGCACAAGCTGCTGAAGACAATCCGGCTGCATCAGCCGATGAGGAACGTCAAGAAGAACGTGTCCAACCCCCCCCATGCCTGAAGAAACAATTCATGAAGTAAACGTGTCTGTGCCTGACCCTCCAGCTCCTCAAGTGGAGGTTGAAAATCCTGAAGCTGCCACAACCAACGCAAGTGAAGCCAATGACGTTGTCATGGCTGAAGCTAATGTGGAGCTTGAACCAACCAGTGTGCCTGAAGCTAATGAGGCCACTGCACCTGAAGCTAATGAGGCAACTGCTCCTGAAGCACCTGTTGTGCAGCCTGAAGCCTCAGTTGCTGCCACTGCTCCTGTTCCGCCACTACGGCCCTATACAATCGAGCAAGCATACAACCATGGAGAGCTAATCACAGTAAGATGGCCCGTTCTGGTCCCTCCGCCTAATGTCTCTGGTCCTCAATTTGACTATCACATTGAGCATAGGCCTCAGGTCCAGAAGCCCAAGCCAAGACTGCCAAGGTTTCCGGTACTGCCACCGCTTCGGGTCTTTCAATGCAAATGGCTTCAAGAGCCACAACACATTCTTTGACAGCTCGAAGAACCCCTACATGAAGCCAAGAATATCATCAGATCGGTTCTGGAGTCATCAGCAGCGAAGCTATTACTCCTGTGTTCTGTATGATCAAGGGCGCATTTTCCCTCATATGCGCCTCGACACTGAAGCCATTACTGGACTGCCCTGCTTAGAAGAAGCACTTGACTGCTTTCGTGATGCTGGGCTGCTCAGTTTTGTCACAGATAAAGAACACTGGAATGAAGAGCTATTGCTTCAATTCTATGCTACTCTGCACATTCGCGGCTACAACAGAGATATCAAGACATGGATTCTAGAGTGGATGACAGGAAATGTTCATCATGAAGCCAAAGCTCTCGACATCATTGAGCTTACAGGCCTATCCACTCCAGGAGAACTCTATGAACCTGGTTGTCAAAATCACCGCAATGCTTTGGAAAGCATCTTCCATAAGCCTAAACCCAATATGAGTCAGATGCTGAGCATGATGAAGCCTTTGCCATGTGATGCTGAATATCCAACAGAGTTCTTTGTTGAAGACCTTGAGTATCTGCCACGCACCATATATCACATCATCAGGCGAACTCTATGGCCTATCAAAGGACATTCATCAGCGGCAAAGCTTGAAGGAGCTATGAAGACTTTGGTCTTCTACATTCTCAATGGCATCAGCTTCAATGCGCAAGACTTCTTCATCAGGCAACTTGCTACTTCCGGCTCTGACCTGTTTGGTCTGAAGTTTTATGCTCCATGGGTCATGCGCCTCATCAAGCGACACTCACATGTCAACTATCAACCATCTGCTCGCAATCATGTGATTTTTCTACCAGAGGTTGATATGTCAGTTGAAGCTATATACCCTGAACCTGCCAAGAAACCTCTTTGTCTTCAGAATGCCGAGCACCAAAGCTTCACTCAACCCATTGAAGGTGTTCAAGCAGCAACACGAATCTATCCATTGGCTGGAAATACTCGTCTGCCTCATCGAGCACCTACTGAAGCCACTGAAAGCACCATTGCCCAAAGGCCTCGGAAGCGTTCTCGCGTTCTCAATGACCGAGAACTTCTTGTGGCCCTTCATCAGAAACAGGATAAGCATCATTTCTGGCTCAAGAGACAGATGCAAAGCCTCTTGGTGGATGTCAATCGCATTCGCAACCTTGCCACCAAGAATGCCTTTGTTGCTCATGAAACGTGCCGGTGATCATGGAAGAGCTTGACCCTGCTTAGTGCTGAAGCAGATCTTCAAGACGATGGCTTCAATGAACGATTCCAGTTTGACTCCACTCCTCCACGGACTGCTGTCCAACGTCGTACTCCATCTCTTGAAGACTCTGAATATTCTTCCTCCGCGGCAACGGTAAATGCCAGAGTGATCGATGATGAAGATGATGCTACTTCACCACCTCCTACTTCTGCACGCATCGACACTGCACCAAGTTCATCTGCACCGCCAAACGACAACGACAACCCTGCTGCTTCAACTACTCCTCATGAGGACGAGTAGATGCTCTATGTCTTCAAACCTTTTTGGTCATTACTGACAAAAGGGGGAGAAGCGTATGAGTTTGATAGTCTTCAAGCAGGTTCATATGGGCGGTTGCATTATATTTTTGCCTCATTCTTACAACTCTTGCTTTTTAAAAACATTTGGTTCTTTGAGTTGTAACACCTAAACTTGATGGTCGTCTGCTACTTGTTTGCTTTACTGTGATGCGATGATAAATTCCGCATGTGCGATGATAACTTCCGCACTTAGATCATCCTGCAGACGTCCATTTTTCATTATGCATGTCATCCTATAAGCTATATCATTTCATGCATGATGAATTATCTTCATAAGTTGAAGTGGATCTCCACAAGTACAACCTGCCATGTGCATTTGCATTCCAAAAGCAAAATTACTTATATGCACATCTTCAGGGGGAGCCCTTGCTACTTATGAAGACAATTCCTATCCTTTACAATTTCACATACTTTATCCCCGTTGAAAACTTCAACCAGTTTGTCATCAATCACCAAAAAGGGGGAGATTGTAAGTGCATCTAGTGCCACCCCTAGTTGGTTTTGGAGTATTGACGACAAAGTTGGTTGAGGGACTAATGCGTTTGTGAGAATTGCAGGATAACGCAGGTAGTGTCCCTCATTGATTCGGTTTACCTACCGGAGATGACCCCTAAAAATGTATGAAGACATTGAAGACAATGGTGGTATGAGAAGATATTCATATTGAAGACTATGACATGAGAAGACATTGCGTGAAGACTATGGAGCGCGAAGACTGTGTGGATTCGTTGCTTCCTTTTCTTCTTTGTTGAGTCATAGGAACCACCGTACTGTTAAGTGGGGTCCAAGTGAACTAAGTCAGAGTGACTGAAGTGATGCTCAACTCAAATCCTATGTCTTCGAGCGAAGACAATGAGAGCAAACCTTATCCAGAGCTGGATGAGTCAGCTTTGCTTGTAGCCCAAGTAAAGTTGCCGCGTGTGTTTGAAATCTGACCGTTGGAACACGTGTCAGTTCCTTAGTGACCCAGGGTCATTTTGGACAAATCAGGTCGGGTTGCCTAGTGGCTATAAATAGCCCACCCCCTACACCATAAATTGGTGGCTGCTCAGAGTTAGTATACGGCTTTTGTCGTTTTGAGAGCAACCCACCTCGAAGCATTTGAGAGAGAGAAATCCTTGCGAGGACAAAGCCCAAACACCTAGAGCCAAAGAGTGTTAGGCATCACTGAAGTCTTTCTGTCTGTGTGACCTGAAGACTTATTACACTTGAGGACTGTGTATCCTCCAGCCGGTTAGGCGTCGCGTTCTGAGCATCCAAGAGTCATTGTGGATTGCCGGGTGAACGAAGTCTGTGAAGGTTTGGAAGTCTACCTTGAAGACTTACCAGAGTGATTAGGCGAGGACAAAGTGTCCTTAGCTCAAGGGGAATAAGGTGAAGACACGGTCTTTTGAGTTGAATCTCAGCCTCCCTAACCAGACGTACAGTTGTCACAGCAACTGGAACTGGTCCAACAAATCCTGTGTCTTCAACAAGTGACTGGTTCTATCTCTTCCCTCCTTTACTTTGAGTTTGTCTTCGTGAAGTCATTGCTTATCTGTCTTATCTGATTGACTTCATTGCTTGACTACTATTGTTGATTGGCTTCATACTATCTTCCATCCTGATCCTACTACCTAGCTGCTATTAGTCTTCGTACGTTAACGCTATTGCATACTTGACTATGGCTTGCTTGTTGTAGTTTATCTTCCGCTGCATATCAATTAGGTTATTTCTATTGTTTGTCTTCGAAACTTCCACGTTTTGAAGACTTTGATAAAAATCGCCTATTCACCCCCCCCCCTCTAGTCGATAACTAACACTTTCAATACCTGTCTGCTAATCCGGTATTTCATGTCCGAACGAAACACATCGAAGTGGACTATCATTTTATACGGGAACGGGTATCTCAGAAGCAACTACAGATCAAGTTCATCTCTTCCAAAGATCAACTTGCGAACATCTTCACCAAGCCGTTACCTCTACCACAGTTTGAGAATTGTCGGCGCAATCTTACCCTTCTAGATTCTTTGGGAAGTGGCTAAGATTGAGGGAGGGTGTTAGACTGTATAGCTTCTGTATATGTGTACGTATGATGTAACGTTGTACCCCTTCATTATATATATGTGATAGGCCACCCCTAGAGGGTTGAGCCAGTTCCCCCAAACCTATTGTCTTACACATCCATAGTTTTTTGGAAGGACTTGGGTATTGATTTTCTTGCACTGAGAAAACCATGACATATGGGTTATGCATTTTCCTCTACTACAAGTATGTGTTTCCAAGAGATGAAATGTCAATACTAATATATGTATGTATATAAACTCCTATATGAGAAACTACATAGAGTGTCTTAATGCATAAAGCATACTTCTCTTTAAAGCGTAGAACAAATGGGCTGTTGGGTGGCTAGCGAAGGTATTGTATCCACGGTTCATAAGGGGCCAAACTCTAGGCGTAACAAAGTAACGCGTCTAGAGGGCAACCAAGATCATGTGACATATATAGGCTCGGTTTTTCCCTCTTATTCTTACTTCTTTTTCACGACTGCTATATCGGTGTGTATAACTAAGCTTAAATCTTGGAGTGGTCTGGGGCCCTGGGCCTTACATTTCACCCACCCGCTCTGCCCCTGCTTGACGCCACGTGTGTCTCATTAAGATGGATTTATATCATTATTACAACACCAAAAAAATGATTATTGCCACAAAAATGACAGAATCGATGTGAGATGCGTCGAAAGGATCGTCGACATTGATCCCCGTGAGTTCGGTCTACGGTACCGCCAGTATACGTTGTACGAATGTGTGTGTGTGTGTGTGATGGTGTATGTCTACATTGTACTCGGTGTTTCTTGGGGAAAAAATATCTATATGCAAACTATTTTTTACATTATGTTTTCACTTATCATCTTGTGGTAAAAATATAGACATGGTTCTGTTTCCATCGATAGAGAGGGGGTTGACCCGCAACCCGGCAACCCACGCTGCGTCGAAGAGGCGAGGCGCTCCCGCACTGACACACTCCACGACCGACCTCACGCCTCCCTCGCTCGCTCGCTCGCTCTCGGGAATCGCGAACCACCACAACCACCACCACCCCAGCCGCCTCGCCGCGCCGCGCGCCATGGCCGGCGGCGACGCCAGGCCCCTCGCCGACGCCGCCTTCCTCCGCTTCCTGCTCCCGTCCCCCAAGCCCGAGCGCCCCGCTCCCGCCCGCCTCGCCCCGCCGCACTGCCTCGTCGCGCCCGCCCAGCCGGACCCGCCCCCCGGCGCCAGCCCCGACGAGCGCCTCTTCATCGTGCCCCCCACGCGCCCCGCCTGGCTCCCTCCGCAGCCGCAGCCGCCGCCCCCTTTCCCAGTCCCTCCGGCGCGGCGCGTCCACCCGGCCGCCGGCGCCGCGCGCAATGCGGGCCGCTTCGCCGCCGGCCGGGGCGGCCAGGCGAGGCGGAGGGTCGGGGATTTCGCCGGGACCAGGGGCCGCGCGGGCCCCGATAGGCGGAGGGCGGGCGGGGGCCTCCCCGTGAAGGCGAACGGGGGCGAGGACCGCGCCGGGGCCAGGCGGGCGGCGGCGGCGGCGGCGCGGAGAGAGAATAAGGTGTGGGTTGCCGTGGAGAGGAAGGGTGCGAATGGCGGAAGCGACTTGGACGACCAGGGGGGCGTGGGCGGAGGCTACGCAGGCGGAGACGAGGCTGGAGGCAGCATCGAAGGGGAAGAGCAGCTGGAACCGGACGACGGCGACGGCCGGCGTCTCGGGGAGGAATTGGAGGATTCTCTCCTCATCGCCGGTGATCAAGAGCGCCATGACAGTGACGGCGGCCAGCAGTCAAGCGAGGTGCGGAAACCCCCAAAAAAATCATCCTTCTCTTCAAATGCTCATGGAATTCGATTGCACACTGCCATCACATCTGATTTGCCCCCAAAATCAACTTTTTTAGCTCAACTGGTCACCTTTCTTCGCTCTGCAGAGCACCATGTCGCATTCGAACCAATCACGGCGCCTGCAGATCAGAACACACACAGGGTGGATGGAATGCCGCCATGACATCGGCACCTTCGCCTCCGGCCTGCTCTCCATCTACGAATCCCTCAAGCCATCAGAGGAGCACCTGTCCAAGCAGAGCCAGCTCATAGACTCCCTAACCAAGTCAGTGAGCAAAGAATGGCCCAACGCCCAGCTGCATCTCTACGGATCATGCGCCAATTCCTTCGGGACTTCCCACAGCGACGTCGACGTCTGCCTCGAAATCAAGATCGGCACGGGCAGCGAGGTGGAGCTCCTTCTGCGGCTCGCGGAGATCCTGCGCGGCGATAATTTCGACAGCGTGGAGGTAATCAAGCCTTCACTACATGGAGCTTCGTGTTCCTTTTAAAAAAAGCATGAGTTTTGTAATTTGTAAATTCTGTTGTAAAAATTCACTGTAAATTGAGGCTGTTGGTTTGATCTTTTATCATCCTTGCAGGCAATTACCAGTGCTAGGGTGCCCATTGTGAGGATGTTGGATGCAGGGAGTGGCTTCTCTTGTGACATTTGCATCAACAATCTCTTTGCTGTCGCCAACACGAAGCTTCTCAAGGATTATGCCCAGATAGATGGCAGATTGCTTCAGCTGGCCTCCATTGTCAAGCACTGGGCCAAACTGAGGGGTGTCAATGAGACATACCGCGGAACCCTCTCCAGCTATGCGTGAGTTGAACGATTATGATGGATTCATCTCAGATAATTATGTTTATATGAATTTTCTCAAAAGAATGGGGACTCACTTGCTTATGTAAAATTGCAGATATGTGCTTATGTGCATCAGTTTCTTACAGCTGAGAGAGCCCAAGATCCTTCCCTGTTTACAGGTATGTACCTTATGTTGCATCAACTTCTTCATAAATCATCTTATTTGTGTCAATGCAGAAACTACTGAAGTGCCGAGTGCACTCCGTAAAATTTATCAAATTTTATAAATCCACTTTTTCCCCTATTTATTTATTTTCCTTTTCAAATAATATTTTCTCTTTCTTTTATTTTATGGTAGAGTTATGTGCTCTAGTCATCATGGATTTGCTCCATTTGGCACTGTGCATGCATATGATATGGATGATTGTATTTGGATGGCTCATCACCATCATTCAGTTATGGTTTGTTGATTTTCTTTTCCTTTTTCTTTTCATTTGTTCTCCGATGTAGTAGGTTATTTTGCCATATATTTCATCATTTTTGGTTTGCTGTATTTATAGTTGCCAGGTAAGTCAGAAGGAACATCAAAGTTCTTGTCCATGTTTTCAGCTTCATTATATGCATCGGTTTGGCCCATCTCATCCTGATGCAACTAATGCTTCCGCATTTCCCCACATTTCCAGGCTATGGAGCCCACATATACCATGGTTGTTGATGACACTGAATGCGCTTATTTTGACGAAGTTCATCAGCTTCGTGATTTTGGGGCTGAAAACAAGGAGACCATCGCGGAGTTACTCTGGGCATTTTTCCACTACTGGGCATTCCAGCACGATTACAGGAAAGATGTCATCTCTATCCGTATGGGAAAGATAATCAGGTAGGTAATCAAGGACCAGCATTCTTCTTCCAAACCAAGAATTCAATATCGATTTAATTCATCTAGGTTATAAGAATTTTAAACATTTTTTCTCACCTGGTGTGATGACGCAACAACATGTAGCAAGAAGGAGAAGAACTGGATGACTCGCATCGGAAACGACCGCCATCTGATCTGCATCGAGGACCCTTTCGAGACCGGCCATGACCTAGGCCGTGTAGTCGACAGGCAGACAATCAGGATCATCAGGGAGGAGTTTGAGCGGGCCGCTGCCGTACTGCAGCATGACGATGACCCTTGCATGACCCTTTTTGAGCCCTACCATTATGAGAAATAAACAGCGAAAACACCTGAACATTCATCAAACATTTCTGCCAGGAAGGTGAAGGTACAGATGATGAACTGTTTGAACATTCTGGTAAACGGAATAAATGAATGAACTGGGTTGCATTAAAGAAAAGATGAAATTTGGGTCAGGTGCATTCACCTGCCAGAAGATGGGCCGTGATTCGTCGCAGAGAAAACTGATCTGGTAGGACTATGCTCTGCTGGAAGATGAGCTGTGCCAGCTGCAGGCTGCAATGAGTTCACTGTGACCACTACACTCTCATGTTCTGTGCTCTGGTCACCTGAAAAGAGCAATCTCAAACCTTCTTTATGGCATGCAACTGCATGGATTCACAGTAGGGAAACTTAATGATCCCACTTTCCAGGATATTTTCCAACATCCATATTCTTTCATGTTGTGTAACAAAAAAATTGGACATTTTCAACCATTTTATAATTCTTAAACCAACAAAAATTCTTTACATGCTTGCGTAACTGCACTTTTACAGTCACGGGTGTTGGACAATGCAACCTTTCTCTGCAGCGGTAAATTGTGAGATGAAGGCCCCTAGGACAAAAGGATACTGCAGGAGACTGAATTCTACCCTAGAGCCAAATGGACTTTCCTAGCCCTGAAGAAATCGAGCAGGTCTTGACTCGCAACATAAAAAATAAAAAATCGAGTACGTCTTGAACTTTGTTTCCAATATTATCATGTGCAGCTCCTGCTCTAATCATAGACACTGCTGAATGATGTTTACGGAATTGCAAAACATGCATGCCCTCTCTCAACCAGTGATACATCCTCTTATGTTGCCTTCACTTTGACTTGCTCAGGCTGGTTGAAATTTTCGTTATACAACATGCCCGTTGGAGAAACAAGCCGTTGTAAAGCGCTTCCAAACCGACTCTGTAATGGAAACATTGTTCAAAGAGACCAAATTAGGGCTATCGTAAGATGCTGCATTTCTAAATACAATGCATTTTGTAGAAATGAACATACCCACTGGAAGAAGACAAGTACCCACCAGCATAGTGTCAAGCTACTAAACTTGTCACGGACAAGCTTTAAAGACAACAAGAAAAGAGAAATCATCTTTATCAGAAGAGTATCCCATCACAAAAAATAACAGTAAATAACCGGAAAAAATGAACTATTCAAGACGGCATCTGATTTTTTGTTCTTTTACTTGCTGGGTAGTGATTTCACAGCTTTATCAACCAACAAAGTGTACAGAGGTAGATAGTTATCAGTACATAGCAAATTGTGGTCCTATTTTTTCATGGTTCAGACCTGATATTCAAAATATTCAGATCCTTTTTTCTTTCTCAAGTTGGCATATCCTTTATCAATGTTATCATTATTTAAATTAGCAAAATATAAACTGAAAGCCCAATGAGGTCTCACAGAAAAAAAGAAATAAGGAAACAGACATTACCAATAGAAGAAAGGTTCCAACGCAGAAGCATGCACCCATTGATTGACTCAAATACCTGAGATCCCTTCCAGCCTGAGGACAGAAAGAGAACCATCAGACATTTCATCAAATCCTCCAGCCAATGCTAGGTTTTCAGCCATTGAACTTATAAACTTAGCAGAATAGGCCCTTTATTCTGTTCTAATTGTCAATGTAGTATCATAGCAAGTCAAGATGGTTTACCGCATTAATTATCACACTGCTGATGGCCTATTGTCAGGTGGGTATGTTAGGATCAGCCAAATGAATTATACCAACTTACCAGTAATGCTCCTTCAAGGCTGTGTACTGAAGGTGTCACAAACAATGCAGTGAAATATGGAATCAGCACTTTGTGCATCTGTTAAAAATAGTGCAGTGGAATTATTAGTTTCTCACACAAAACTCTGGTAGTCATGGATTAATAGTAGCATTAAACTTTCTGCAGAGAAACCAAGTTAATTCTCCAAAGAGTACATCAAACAATTCCTAACAGACTGATATGATGGAGACAGCCTTTTAAAATCAAAATCAGGATTAGCAATAAATTAGTAAGCAGATTCGTATATGCCATGGACCAGAGTTAGATGGCCCTGGATCTGGGTGCAAGCATGCCATGATGGAAGCCATAGTGAAGGGGCGAGGAGGAAAATAGGACTAGATTGATATACTTTTATTGCTTCCTCAATCTATAAGAGGTCCAATGGGGATCCCTCGGACAGGAGCACTGAGTATTCAACAATGCACGAATTAAAAATGTCGATTCTAGAGATAGGATACTATATATGGCGAAGATAGCCTTTACAACAAGTTATAGACACTTGGAAACAACATGTACATAGACAACTGGCATACTGATTGTTTCTGAGGAGCAATCCGTATCTGAAGTACTTCCAGAACATGTAAAAATTAAAGCAGTACATCATACCTGTTGTACAACCATTTGATCATTGGTAAACAGCCTAGGAAAAAGCCACGGAACAATCGTTCCAGCTGTCCCCACAGTCAGTCCAGCTATAGCTCCAATAACTACGAGTGACTTGAGTAGCATCCTTGCCTAGATTAAAGGTACCTTCAGTATCATTCAGAGTAATGAACATAATATTCATACAGATTGATGTAGAAACAACTACGGTAAAATGCAGTCACTACTTAAGTCAATCAAAGCACCATCAGTGCAGCACATGTTGCTTCAAGTATGCATAGTGGTGCTGGGTCCACCAGCAGCTTTTGCTCTGTTACAGGGAAAAGAAGGCAGGTGTGTACCAATTAAACATATGAAACCTGTTACACAACATGCGCAGGTCAGAACTCAAATATTTGTGTCAACATTCTTACATTCAACAGTCAAGACGCCTCATGTCCTAAGAAATAATAATCTAGCAAAAATGTAACAGTATCAAACTTCTGATAGATTCTATCGAAATAAGATTATTAGAAATCTTAGATGAACTCCTTTTTTCATTTCTAGGCTTTCAAAATGTCTTGTCAATGGCATAAGTCTTAAGTCACATTCAGCTCTGTTTTGACCAGATGAGCCTCCCCCCTAATAAAATTGATAATTACTTGTTGGCTTATCTCGGCATTTTCATGCAAAATATTTTGAAGAAAACAGAAAAGGAAGCTCCTTGTGAAATTAATCTGCTGAACCGATGAAAAGACAGTCTGCATGTCAGTTGATAAATTTAACCAAACAAAAGAAAAGTGTGAAAAATACAAGTGTCCAAGCATACATGTTCATCAAACACAACTTTGCACAGATTCTTGGATATGTACTGATATTACTGCTAAAAGTACGGCAAAGTAAAATGGTATGATATTCACAGGAAAATGAGCACTGTTGATAGGTACCTTCATCAAATTGCGGTTAGCTCCGTATATCATCTCCGGCATAAACGACTGTGCAGTTTGTGACAGGGGCTCACCCCAAACAGTGCACATGCATAATATATTAACCATAACCTTCACAAGATAAAATAAACAATATATGTTGTCACGTTTTTATCGACATGTCTTCATAGGGAAGCATTCCATAAGCTAAAAAGTATGAACCTGATGGCCTGCAAGAGTTATTGCTCCCATAGAAGTCGCGGAGTATGTAAGCAATGCATAAAATGCTACCTGAAGAAGATTGAAACAATTAGTTACAGTAAAGTCAAGGAAAGGACACAGATCAGTACACCCCAAAAGAATGATACCTTGGATGTCATTGTCACAAAAACAGGAGCTGCGATTTCGAATATCTGCAGAAGCTCTCTTGTCGATGGGATTGTGAATGAGAATGCTCGAAAACCTCTACTGTTTAGATTTTGCATCATCATAAAAGCTGCAACAATCTGAGCATGTGTCAAAAGCTAGCTACTTATACAAAAACATGTGAGCAGAGAACTCAAACCTGCAAAGAAGTTTGCAGTGTGAGCAACATCACAAAAAGCTAGAGGTGGAGGCTATTTGTGTAGCGCAATTGCAAAACATGAAGAGTGGAGAAATGGATAACGAGATGCTGGGATTTCTGGAACATGAAATACAACTGACAACAGAGGTGCATGTGATTCCATCTGGACAGGGTGCAGTGTGCATCGATGAATAATATATTTGTACAAAATATGAGTTCACCAGGTATTGTTGCTTAAGTGAGGACGTGGAAACTTGATTTTCAGCAATGTGGAGACATGTTCAGGAGACTGGAAATATGTGTACCTGTGAAACCATAGTAGCCCAGGCGGCACCAGCAATTCCATAGCCACATACAGAGCAAAGAAATATATCGCCAACGGCATTTATAACACTAGCTGCTGCCAATGCCTTCAGAGGACCCCAAGAATCTTTCATGCCTAGACTGATTTACAGCAAAAGATGTAATATAATAAGAGAAGCATCCAATAAAATATACTGTAATATGGTTAATTGTTTACTGTTGCATGTACTATTGTACTCATGTAGGTATGTAATCCATACCCGTTTACTCACTGGCAATTATAATGATTGAACTAGCATATAGCAATTAATGGCAAAAACATACTTAGAAATATAATTGTTGAAGACATTTGAGGCTTAAAACAGATGTCTACTAACATTCCAAAGAAATATAATGCAGCGCCCCTAACAACATGAATTCAAATAAAGGCATTCAAACAAGTATATCCAATGCAATAAGGGAACAGGAATGTGCCCAGTTTGTACCTAGCACTTTGGGCAACTAAGCCAACGAGAACTGCAGGCCATGCAAAACCTCGAATCTGAAATTGAGTTTCTGTTATTTCACATGAAAAAGGGAAATTCAATTTCATATCCTATAATAGAAGGTACTTGAACAGCACTACAAGCATTCAAAATAAGATTCCGCAATAAGCCTTGAAGTCAGAACTACAAGATTGTCCAACCACTTAATAAGGCAAAGGACCTATGCAAGCTGTCCAACCACTTAATAATCAAATTAGTATAACAGAGACCAACTAGATAAATTCAAAAAATAGCTGTATCTATGAGATTATGGTGATTAGCAATTTCAGAGCTAACTGAGCACACCGCATGGGATTCACAATATAAAAGATGCACATTTTCACACCTCTAGTTACGTTTCGATGAGCATGATCGTTAGGTAACCTCCTTTCCTTTCTCATGTTTCATAGTTTCTTGCGCAGAGCTATTACATTGTATTTCAGATACAGCACGGTATTGAAGTATTCAGCCATATCCATTTATCTTATCAAATGTTTAACTGGATATACTCGAGTAGAGAAAGGGCAAAAGCATAAAGTGCCGGTTATACATCAGAGGAACATACTGCCCTTCGTCGGTCAATTGGAACTACTGAGAAATAGCCTACAAGGTGAAACTATTAAAACACAATTAACATATACAGACCTGTGCATATGTATTGGCAGCAGAAATAATTTCATGATTTTTGGATCCAGTGAAAGCTGAAAAGAAATTTAATAAATCACAAGTTAAGGTAAAGTTAAGTACCAAATACAAATTTTCAATAATGTAACCGATAGAACCACATCATGCATGTGAAACTCTAAACTGGTAGAACAAATACGGGAGCATCTTTTTCATAAATACGTGCCCTAATCAGGTAATGAAGTCAAAACAAGCCAAACAGTTGGGATAAAAGCATTACATGACCCCAATTTTAAACAGCACTTGCAAGCTTAATTGAGTCTAAGGTGAAGGCTAAAGTGACTTTTCAAGTGACATAGCAGGAAATTACAGAATCTAATGACAAAAGTAGTCCTCCAGCACTTCGTTAGAAAATACAAAATATCCAACACTTCAAATAAGATGATAGTTTCAAGCCCATTGAACATTTTGTTTCAAAGACTTACCAGTCAATACTTGGACCCCAAAAATCTTAGTGAACAAAAACATTCATATACCAAAAGTAAGAGCTAAAAATAGCAGCATAGACACTTGATGCTGTGCAAGTTCTTCATCCTGCATATAGTAGCTGTAACTGGATTAGATTACATATAGAGCAAGAAGGTGCATATAGGTGCCAAGTGGCTGCAACAACAAGACAAATATCTGAAGAAACTTCAATTTCTGATTATTTATAAATCATTAAATTGGCAAGTAAGTAATATCTTATATTTGAACGAAGTTCTTTTCATTTTGGGCAGCAAAGCAAATGTATAGTTCATGAAGAAAACACAAACATATATCGACCTACTACTGTGCCAAATTTGTTCTGTAGAGTTCGTACTTTGGAAAGAATTAGCCAGCTTACTTTTGTCTCAACAAAATATTAGCCAACAAGCAACGCAAGGCCATACTCTATAGCTAAGTTGATAACCCCTGTCTCCCACTATTACCGAAGCACTCATAGTACACATCCCCGCAACTTTGCAAGTTACTAATCTAGCACGAGCTGCACGCACCTTGTTAGCTAAGGAGGTGGCCACCATGTTGGAGGTTGCGACTGACAGGAACATGAATATGTAGCACAGATAGTCGCAGAACACGGTCCCAGGCCCTGAAACCAGAGTTGAAATAAGCATACATCATTACACTTAAACTGAGGCGCAGCATGATGAGCCAGCCAATACATCACGTTCATGCATTTACAAGTACGTAATACTCCCTCCGGTCCTTTTTACTCCACATATAACATTTGTGTGAAGTAAAACTTTGTAAAGTTTGACCATATTCATATAAAAAAATATCAACATCTACCATACTGAAGTTATACGTACTATAGGAAAACTAAATTCATGACGCATCTAATGATATTGATTTCGTACTGTGAATGCTGATATTTGTTTTCCTATAAAGTTGGTCAAACTTTATGAAGTTTGAATTCAGACAAATCTTATATGCGGAGTCAAAATGACATGACAGGACGGAGGCTAAGATGATGAGGAAACTGCACAAATCCTTCAATCTGAAGATGCTACGTACTCTATTTGTTAAGAGCATCATACATACTATCAATGAGCTGGCACCAGAAATGCGGCGTTCAGTCGATCGGTTTAGTCAGACGAAGTAGAATAATGGCGGCGTGTTTGCGCATTTAGGATTCTCACCCAACTAATGGCGCGGCGCGGGCAACATTACCAGAATAAACCGGAGAGAGTACAACACTCCAGCATATTAAGGTAGGTACGGGTACGGCGCGCTGCAAAACACACCTAGGGCTGCGAGCTGGAGGGAGGAGGTCTGGCCGATGACCATGGTGTCGATGAGGCTCATGAGCGGGCCGCAGATCCAGAGCCCGAGCGCGGGCCCCGCGAACACCACCACGTCCCGCACCTGTGCCCATATCCCCGCGCCCTCCGCCGCCATCGCGTCCACCGCCACCTCCCGCTCGCCCCCGTCGGCCGCGCCTGCCGCGGCGGCGCATCGGACGACGCGGACGGCCGCGCGCGGGGAGAGGCCGCGCCGGCGAGGGGCGAGGAGCCGGGCGGAGGGGAGCGGGGGCGCGGGCGGGAGCAGCCGCGCCCGCCGGAGGGACGCGGGCGCCGGGAGCGCGGCCGCGGCGGAGAGGAGGCGGAGGTGGGCGGACATGGCTGCCGATGATGCCGAGCTGCACTGCGCGCGCGGGCGGCGGAGTGGGGCGGGTAATAGTGTCTGTCTGCAGTGGGCGGATGGAGAGGGATCGTGTGGACTGGATCGCTACGCGGCCGACGAAGGCCGTTGCTGTACCTGTGCCTGTCACCGCTGCGCACCGTACGGCCCTGTTTGTCCGGGCTCCGTGAGCAGAGTCTGAAATCTAAAACAAGCAGCTATTTTCAATCAGTTTTGTCACTGAAGCTGAACCTGGATTCAAGCCATTTTGGGTGCATCGAAGCAAAATCCACAGGTGATTCAGGCCATTTTCAGGGCAATGAATCCAATCAAAGCTGAGACAAGCATGGTCTTATATCACCACACGAATCAGGTTTGCCACTCAAGCGAATCCGCAGGCGATTCGAATCCAATCAAAGGTGAAACAAACAGAGCCTACGTCTCGTACAAGTATAATACTCGAATATTCATTCCTACTACCGTACCATCTCTGTTTCTTTTTTATATATACTTCATTTTATCTCAAGACAATCTATGTAAAGTTTGATCAAACTTATATTACCCCCTTCGACCCATATTAACTAGATCGGGATCACGCCTTGGCGCAAGGGTGCCGGTCCCAACAATGTGGTCAAGCAAGTAATGATCAGTTAGAAGAAAGCATGGTTTATGTTAGTAGGAAGTGCGGCTTGCCACAGCCCTGCCGGGTGAATCATATCCAACCTGATAACAAAGCATATGATATGTAGCACAAAGCACCAAAAGTTTCAAGGTTTAGAACAACACCATAATAATAAGTTTGTTGGCAACCTGTTGAGAATTAATTGAAATATACAAGACACTTTGACACCGCCATTTACTTACAAAAGATAACAAATTTCACAAGTTCTTAAATATTTTGAATAACAAAAACAGAAGTTTTCAGAAAAGGATGGGCATAGAATCCCACACGACAATTGACAAAAACGAACTGATCCTTGGCATTGTCCAGCACAACGATCACGTCGCCGATCTGATCGTCATGCCATGGTGCATGAGGTTGCTGCCCATTCGCTCGTCGCCGCTCACATTGACAATGGCGTTTTGCCTGGTTCCTGGACGCTGAAGGGGGCGATAGCTACAACGCCATCGGGCTCTTTCCGTCCTTTTGCTGCTTAGTTCACAAGTTTGTCATCCTGCATCTATCAGTTCACACGGCAAAGAGAAATAGTAGAGGTTCAGAATTATTCTCGAACTAACTGGATGTGGCTAGTAGCTGAATTCTGGTTGAGGTATAAGATGTTGACTGAACCTGAGATATACAGTACCACTTTATTGGGATTCAGCATTTTAGACCTTGGCTTTGTCCCCGAGCTGCTCCTGCACAGCTATCTATCATGACACATGAGTACCCTTGGCCTCTCTCTCTACTTGCGGCGCTGCTCTAAGCCAAGAAATAATCGAACTTGGCAAGATACAAAACATGAAGAATACCTGTTGCATGATAAGGGAAGCTAATGATGCATGTGAGACTGCAGATTATCACACTCACCTACAATAATCAAATCCTTTGAAGCATCCAATTTCTGCATAGACCAAGAGGAAAATTGCCAAATTAGCTCACCCGCTCACCAAAAAGAAGATATAACATAATATCTTTGTTGCTGAAATTTCAAGCAAAACAAATAAAAGCTAAGGGAGGCTATTATCACTTGAACAGTTGACAACATTTATCATTATTATTTGAACAGGGCATATACCCTGCTCCAGTTTACTTAATTAAAACCGAAGCAATACAAGGCGACGTTAGACACCACATCTAGTAGCATTATATGGCTAATGATCATCTAACACAGAGTAGCAACTGGCAATAGAAACAGGAAACTCTTTGATGCTGAATGCCCCGGGAGCTTGTCTAAGCGGATTTCTGTAAATGTCTCGTTCAATTATAAGACCACCGTAAGTAGTGTGTAATTAGTTAATCAATATTTTAACTAAGTTACATACGCAAAAAAAATCCAAGTTACATAAACTTATTTTAACTTCACTGCAATAGATGTACATATTTGATTTCTGATGATTGGTGAACCTTGTTCAAAAAGGTAAAATTCATGCTTCTGTTTAACATTTTATCTAAAATTAGAAGATTCCACTTGATCCTCAAAGGTAACTCTGGGTAGAATAAATTGATTAGCTAACATTTCTAGTCATTCTAATGCGGAACTGGACAATGACAAAACCTTTGCGATAACATGTACTCCCTCTAGTATATATATATATATGGCCAAGTAAATATTTGGGGGTTTACTTTCACCACATGCTAGACCAATAGTATAATGTGTATGTTACAAGTAGTACACCATCAAATTTTGAATTTGAAATAAGTTTTCAATTGTATGATATACATCTCATAAATGGATGGAGGTAGTATGTTTATTGTCTGGTTACTCTTGCAGCATACATAGAAGCTTCCATGAATTTGCATTGACAACATTACAGTACAGAGATGAGAATGGTGTAGTTGTGCTTGCACTTTGGGTTAGACAGACATTATAGCATATCTTGGCGAAGCTTATTGACATATAGAACATAGTAGAAAGCAGTGGAAAAGAGCATAAGAGATTCCTTCAAAACATGGAGAGGCGGTCTGCCAAGATGCTCAACTGGAAGAAGTCAACGATTTATCAGTTAACCCAAATCTTTAATTGAAGACAACACCTATTACTGCACAACAGTTTCAGTTAACCCAAATCTTTAACCAAGTCTAGAATGTTAGAAAGCCTACTTTCAAGGAGTGGTATTATTTTCTGTTATAGTGCCAGATAATAAGGATGATGTGCTATTACTGGTAAAATTTGCACAATATGACGATGCATCATGTCAAATACTCCCTCCGTTCCTAAATATTTGTCTTTTTAGAGCTTTCAAATGGACTATCACATACGGACGTATATAGACATATTTTAGAGTGTAGAATCACTCATTTTGATCCGTATGTAGTCACTTGTTGAAATCTCTAGAAAGACAAATATTTAGGAACAGAGGGAGTATATCTTCTCTATCATGAGTTCATATTAGGTTATTTTCGAATTCTAATATGATAACACTGGTAACCTTTACTAATATTTATGAGAAAATGCAGCCATGAATTATGGTGCATACAACAATGTCAAGATGAGAAGAAAAAAAAAGAAAAAAGTCCATAGTTAATGGATTGGACAGCGGCCCTACCAGTTTATTAAGATAATGGCTGCAGCTTCTTGCCGCGCGATTGCCCGCCGAATGGCGGACCAGTAATGACTTTATACTAAGAAAGTATACACGATACACCCTCATCTGATTTAGCTTCAAAAATAAAACAACACCTATTTAAAGCAAACTTTCATATGGGTCTATTCTTATGGGTAAAGGTTTCAGCTATCCTATAAGATGGTGAGCAACTATGTCCTTAAAACCATTAGATAGATTATCTCAAATCTGAAGCTAAAACATATCCTCATGCATGATGCAATATCTAGTGTTCTGAAATAACATCAGCGGCCAACTGTATGAAGTAGGGTTCAAATAGCAGACTTATATAACAGTACAGAATAGGTTAAAAAAGAGTCCAAATAGAAAATTAAGGAAACAAAACAGAATAAAGTAATATCGAAATAGATGTTCTGGACCATTAGTACCATATGCTGCAACTATAAACAGGCACCTATAAAGCTATATAAAAAATAATGTTGGCTTCTCACTTTTGTTCCACGTTCCACCAGTGGGTGCATCCAAACAAAAAAGAACATCTTGATGCTCATCTAACAATACTCAAAAGGCATTAAACTCCTCCCATTAATCAGTGCTCTTGATGCTTGTCTCACATTCCACGGTTTCAAGTTAAAATTAAAAAAGCTCCATATGAGTAAAGCAGATTGAAGAGACTCAAGACAACAGACAGGTGCTTTCTACTTCTTTAAAGAAAATCTAAATATTTGCTACCAGGCGTCTTGAAAGGATAACATACAGAAATTGCATATTATTTCCATCTGAATGAGTTTCTTATCTGCCGAGATTAAAGTAAATAAAATTAGAGAACCAAGAACAACACATAGTACAAACCTTTAGTCAATTGCAATGATTAATCTCAAAAAGGGCAACTAAGGTAGAAAAATCATGAAATAAGTATAAGCTAATAGATACAGATATTTCATATCCTCAACATAAGTTGTACCTTTGTAGGCCTACATTATTTAAAACACATCCAGGAAAAGAAAGAGGAGGGGTTGACCTGCAGTTCCCTGGATGAAGTCGTGAACACTGGCTCAGATCGAACGAAAATCCAAGGAGGGTATCGACCAAAAGAAGCAGCAGCCGCAAAAAACGAACCAGTCCGCATCAACAGATCCGGCGCTTCAACGGCAAGAAGAAGCGACCTGCAAGCAAACGAGATCTGAAATCAATTACTCCTCGAAAGAGAGCACATCCAGCGTGAAGAACCACCTTAACCGGCACGTCGATGCGGCGGCCCGCCACCCCGAGCCTCTCCCCGACGCACTAAACGCTCGCAAGAAAACGCTCATCCACACAGATGAGGAACGACCATGCCCGCATGTAAATGACAGGGGTCAACGACTCGAGGCCGAAACTGAGTCTGAACTGGAATGTGGAGTACACAGGTCATGTTGCGTACGTCGGTCAATGACAAGGAGTTGCAGGCGACTTCGGCAGTCGTCAACAAAGGGGTACAAATGGAGGATATTATGGATGAGGAGACGACAATGCATATGGATGAAGCGGATGTTGAAAAGAAAGTTAACCAAGACGAGGATCAGAATATTATGGAGGAGATGACACATTTTAGCAAAGGTAAAGATGGAACCTTGCGTATTCTATGTGGTCCTGGATTTACGCCAATCTTACCTAAAGAAAGAGTGTGTGTCACACGTGAGAACAATTCTAAATTAGAGGAGTTCATGCAAGTGCATGCACGCACAAAACTAGAAAATAGTTGTTTGTTTTCTAACCAACGTGCAACAGGATATCATGCACGCATTTGGAGAAATAATCGGACGTGGAAGCCATGGAGAATAAGAAGGAAAAGGCCTGCATGCAACGGATTTATTAGTTGTATTACACGGAACATACAAACTCCTGAACTGCATGTGCTAGAAAATAGGAGGAGAAGGAGTCTGCACGTACGTGGAGATATGTTTCCATATCGGCCAGCTATGTACGTTTGGAAAATTAAAACAAAGGTAGCAGATCAAAACGGCCAGGATTTCGGTTGCACTCCAAGTCAGGCAGGAGAAAATAAATCAGGTACGTGACGTGATATGGCCTGTGTGCCTTGTTTAGGCCGAACTCATCTGAGTCGGTTTGTACCCAGACTATATATATTATTTGTGATGGGGACTTGAAGGATTAGGTTATTTTCTTTAGAATTTAGACAGACTATGAAGCGGCCCTCTGGGCGTTCATCTTGTTTATTATTGTGAGATTTTCTATCAAGAAAATTACACTTTAGCGAGAGGATTCTCGTGATCGAGAGTTTGCTAGCTATTGGCTTGAGGTCCGTCGGCGACGACGGATTGTGTGCTGGTGACGTCTACGTTGACGAGAGGTGCCTTGTTTGTCGAGGTATTGCTAGTCAGTTTTTGTTACCATAGTTTCAGGTTGCGTGTATCGCTCGCGTAATTGGAAACTCTTATCAGTGAAATTTAGTCGCGGTTGTTGCATCGTGAAAGATCGGGCCAAATTAGCGGCGCGTCCGAGGTCGTGCTTTCATCATGAAGATACACGAGGTGTCCCACAAGATGGTGAATTACCTGGTCGAGCTCCCTCGGCTTTACGGCTTACACACCTGACTTTCATGAAGTGTCTTTAGCAGTGCCAAAGAGTGTGAACACATCTAGAAACCAACAATCACAATGAAAAATTAGAAATCTTGAGAGACTATATATCAAAATGATTGAGCAATTTTACATAGGTACCTTGGATCTAGCTGCTTATTAATAGGAGAAGAATGAGAATAACCTTGTTGTAATAGGTGCCTGCAACCTGGAGAGAACGAATTACAAATAAGGAGATGAATAAGGTTGTGCATCAATCAATCACCTCAAAGAAAATTCCCAGCAAACAACAAATTATACATCCGCCTAGATAATCTTGACAATTATCAAGTATATACAGATAATATACATCCACTGCAGAGAGGAATCGTCATGCCATTCAATATTTCAATCTTTAAAGAACAACTTCTCAGTGAAGTCCCAAATAAGGATATCCCATCATTAATTTGGAGATCATACACCCGGTCCATTTTTCACCTTTGTTACCACTATCTATAAGTATCAAATGATTTTACTTATTTCCTAATTATCTCAATATAAGCTAATGGGCTCATATACAAAACCAAAGACTGATATTTTAGCTTCCAAAGAAAATTCAATGATCAAAGGCTACTGAACCTTGCATCTAAATCGCACCACTATTGGTCCATGGCAGCTGTCCGCTACAGTAACACCATTTTTAGCACCAGCGGCAGTTCAACAGATAGATGTGACACCAATTACTCACCTTACATGGATGGCTCAGTTTCCTGGCATATATGCCACAAAAAAGGAGATCAGTAGAGAGATACCCTGCAGGTTGAGCAATCACTAATGAGATCCAGTCAATGTCCGCCCCGCAAGATTGAGGAACCAAACATGTATGATACATTTTGCTATGGCACAAGAACATTCAGACAAATGCATAATGCTACTGAATATTAGTACTGCTGTAATGGTACTGAACATTTAGACAGTGTGGTGAGAAGAGAAAGAGGAAGGACGGGTGGTGGGCATACGATGTTGGCGTTGGGGGCGGCACGTAGTGGCGGCGCCAGGGCGAGGGGCTTCCGGCCGTAGAGGGCGCAACGTCCCCAGAAACATGGGCAAAGCTGGCCAGAGGAAACGATGACATCGGCATCCGCCTCAGCGCCGGCAGCGTGGGTGAGCCAACAACCTGCAGCAGCAGCAAGAGAGAAGTCAGCAGAAAAAACATTATGGCATTCCTTTATCTCTGGCGACGCCTGAGCCCCCCTACCCACCACCATACGACCTTGCCTCTTCTTCCCATCATCTCTGCCTAGAAAGGAACGGAGGCTATGAGAACAAGAAAGGGGTGACCTCACCTCAGTGGAGCTCCAGAGCAGCAATGAAGAAACCATGCCGTCAATGACCCGCACAAAATAGTCGGTGAGGATGGTGCAGGAAGAGAGTGGGCGGCGGATCTACTTACCCTCCTCCCGATGATGTGATGCACGAGCACGACGGGGGCGCGACGATGGGCGAGAGAGAAGGATTGGTCGCCGGAGGAGCGCTGGCGGTTCCTGCGCATCTCCCGTCGATGGCGACGCGCCTGGTCCACCTGTCGCTCTCCTCTCGACGATGGCGACGACGAGCAGCGGCAGCGGCGAGATCGGCAACGCGAGAGCGACGGCGAGGCGGGTGGGCGATGGGAGGGGAGTTGGGGGAGCGGGGACGGGGGAGGGGGAGGGGGCGGAGGATGGCGGCGGCACCGCGGCAGCAAGATGCATCGCGCTCGAGCGTGCGAGAAAGGCAGGGCGGCTAGGGTTCTCACCCAACGAGGGGGACGAACGAGAGCACGAAAGGATGGGCCGCCCATAGCCTCACGAGCCAACCGCCGCACGCCACGCACGACCCTGGAAACGAAAAGACCCAAAAACCCTCGGCGGGGGCAGGATATAACGTGCGGTGGCATCGGATATTTCCCCCGCCGACGCGCGCGACGGGGCGACCGGGCCGGAACCAAGCCACGGTCGCTGACAACTGAGGCCCACCCGCGAACGGACCCACACGCCAGCGACCTTAGACCGGTAAAAACGCAGTAAAAACGAGCGGGGGAGGCGTTACAGGAAGTTACTATTCATTCCAGCAGTAACTTATTTTGATCCGACGGCCCAGATTCCTCCAGATCTTGATCCAACGGCCGAAAACGCATCAAGAGATCGCATCCAATGGCTGAGAGTCACTGAGCTCTGAGGAGGCTCTGTGATGCCTTCTTCTCTTATTTCTGGATTGACGTTGGTTTAGTACAAAATGCGCATGAATTTTCGGACGGAGGGAGTATAATTTTGACATCTACAACGCTGAGTAAATGCAATATGAAAATATATTTCATGGTGGATCTATTGACATTGATTTGATATTGTGAATATTAATATTGAGTATATACTTTTCTTTAAATAAACTTGGACAAACTTCAAATAATTTAACTCATGACAAACTAATATACATAGTAAAAACTGAGAAAATATCATCTTCTCCTTGGGTAAAAACCGGTACAATGTAGCTTGTATAACGAGACTCGTCTCAGATACATCACCAGTAACGTTCTCTCTAGATGTAAAACCCGTCTTCAACTAGACAGTACATATACTTCTCATCCATGATGCGCATGGAGTGTCACCACTCCATCGTCATACTAGTGATGCTCGCTTTTTCAATAGGGAAAGCCGCATGAAGCATCAAATTTTCATTCAACTCAGTAGCATCTTACAACATAAAGTACATAGCCCTAAAATGAAATTAGAGAGAGAAAGTATAGGGCAAGACAAGTTCATGTGAGCTAAGGCAAAACAACTAATGTGAGCCTCTGAAGCATTTCATATGTGGTTGCTGAAGAGGGATTCACAACCTGTTTGCAAAGAGGCGGCGTAGATCGATAAACACATATAAAAAATATATGGGCAATCAATGTTTACCTGGAACACTATCACTATCGATGTACTAGTTGAATGCCCGTGCATTGCCACGAAATAAAAAACAATTCATGAAAAAAAAACGTGCATGAACAACTGACATTGCCCACCCTCTCGTTATCCCCTCCTATTCTCGCGTGTTTCCTATCAACCTCTTCAATCTCCATGACATCGTTTTTGTATACTTGTTCTTTTTCTTTAGCTCTGATGACTTCGGTTAGAATGGTCACACAATAAGATAGTCTCCAAGACACAATATAAACCTTTGGTGGGAGGGGGGTGGGTGGGGGTCCCTTACTTTACTTTGTCCGCTAATAAAAATAACTTGTATGTTTGAAATTCATTTTTCACGCAACATGGTGTGGTATTTCAAACTCATTTTCTCCGTGTCCTCTTCCCAACCGGCGTTAGGAATGTCAACGAGTGCCTTTTTTTTGGATTTTGGTCGAGGGTGGTGGATTGGAAGCTGCGCTAGCACATTTGACCAGATTTGGCAATGTATCAACATAGTTTGTGATATTTTTAAATGCAGAACCCAAGAGAGATTTTCTCTTCCAAAAATGATTCAACCTTACAAGATATCAAATTTATTGTGCATACTCCACTTAAGAAACTACGTGCATGGGCATTTCTCTAGTAACTTGAACATACGGGAACGAAACATGGACTGATCGGATACTTCTGTGAGAAAACGCATACTCGCAAATCTTCTCTAACATAAGGCTTCTGTTTGACCCCTTCCTTCGTCCAACCACTTTATGTATGTTCCCATCCCTCCTCTTTTTTATTTGTTCCTCCCATCTCTGATTTTTCTCACATCCGTTCCCTATAAAGCAACTCAACCCTCCCAAAATGGATATTTCTCTAATAACTTGAACATACGGGAATGAAACATGGACTGATCGGAGACTTCTGTGAGAAAACGCATACTCGCAAATCTTCTCTAACATAAGGCTTCTGTTTCACCCTTTCCTTCGCCCAACCACTTTATGTATGTTCCCCATCCCTCCTCTTTTTTATTTGTTCCTCCCATCTCTGATTTTTCTCACATCCGTTCCCTAAAAAGCAACTCAACCCTCCCAACAACACGAAAATAAGAATCACGAGGCATGTGATGTTTACAAAGTTTGACTTCAGACAAATCTAATAAGCAGAGCAGAAAAAAAAAGGGAGTATATAAGAACACTATTGTCATTCTCATTTTCGTGCTAGTTGTCGCCAACATCACATGCCTTAAAGGAAGGACAACCTACTATATATCTTGTTATGTTGTGATCCAAATTCAAGTATAAAGAGAAAGGCTAACTTCTGATGAGGGAGCGGAGCGAGGCCATATGTTGTTCCTTTGATGAATAGTAAATTAAAAGCAAATACCAAATCAATTTAGAAAAGAATAAAAAAAAACATGTCCATTTTAGCGTCCAAAAGATCTATCATGGAACATATTTTCATACTACAATTAATTGGTATTTTAGATGTCCATATTTTAAATTATAATTTTGATTAAACTTCACAAAGTTTAACTTCAGACAAACCTAATACATGGAGTAAGAAGAAATGGTGGGAGTATATAAGAACACTACTTTTTTTTGAACATATATAAGAACACTACTGTGATTCTCATTTTTCTACTAGCTGCCAACAACATCACATGCCTTAAAGGAAGGACAACCTACTATATATCTGAACTGAACATGGATATGGCATTTTGGGCTCCGGGGAGCATAAACTAAAAACAAATAGCAAACCAATTTAGAAAGTTATAATTTTCTTTTCATATCCATGTTAATGTCCAAAACACGCATGACAATTTTCATGTGAAACAAAGCAATAGTTTTTCTTCAGTGAAAAAACAAAGAATAGTAAACTAAAAACAAATAGCAAACCAATTTAGAATTATTTTTTTCATGTCCATGTTAATGTCCAAAACATGCATGACAATTTTCATGGGAAAGAGAACAATAGTTTTTCGCCAGTGAAAAACAAAGTTAAGTAGTCGAGAAATGCCAAAGAAAATGTCATACAACTTTCTTTTTACACAGATTGAAATGCTTGAGAATTCCACCTAAACATTTGCAGATAACATTCAGACATGAATATGTGCATGACTATTTTTTCACATTTTTCACATTTATGAAACTATTTTTGAGGACCAAATGGTCCCTAGAGCCGAATTGAATATCCGTGACATATACCAAAATTCAAAGGCTCCGACTTTTACATTGCCTGCAAGAGGCCAATGACACATAGCTCATCCAACTTGATTCATCGACACATGTCATAACATGGACAAATCACCCACTGAGCTAACAATTAGACCTATGATCAACACTGCGATGTAAGATAATTAACTGACAATTACGCACAAAAAGTCAGCTGATCATAATAAACCACGTACAAAATAAACATATGAGACTTAATTCGGTGACGGAAAAACAACGCGGCAAAGCGCATGTCACACTCTAGTATAGTTCATACCCCCTGCCCTTCCGGTGGTGCTGCGGGCTTTTTACGGAGACGGGTTTTTGGTTTCATCATGCGAGGACCAAACGGTGCGAGGGGTAGCCACGGCGGGAGGGGCTGAGTCGGCCGGCGACCGTCCTTGCGCGGCGGCTCCGGCCATGTGACTTGCACAACGGTTCGCTCCTGCTCCTGCCGCTGCTGCCAAGAGGAGGAACCGGCATCCATGTGAATTAGTGCCGTGAGTGTCTGCTGCCCAGTCGGCCGAGCAGGTTGCGGCTGACACCCCGGGCCACGCGGACGTTTAGGCGAAGGTGGAGCCGCCTGGCATGCCTCCCTAGCACGGTGCAGGGAGGGGTACTGGGGATGGTGTGCTCCGCCACTAGGCGCAACGTACCCCGAAGGGCGCCTCAAGGTCTGGAAGATCCTCCGTAGCTGACTGTCGACGCGCCGCCACGCGGACATATTGTCGGACGGGCTCATCGTGATCCCCATGCTGAGCCGGTTGATAAGAGCGGCAACCTCTTCCTGAGCCTCCAACGCCATGTGGGCCTGCAAACGCCAATCATGAATCAGTAAACATCAGCACTGCCATTCTATCATGTTTGAATAACCTTAAATTGATATGCTATACTTACTGCATGCTGCCTGGTGCTAACAACTGAGTACGCGAGGTCTGACTGCGCCTCGTCGCCGCTATCTTCATCGCTATTGTCTGGATCAATATCTCCAGCCCTTCCATAATCCCCTTCTTCTGTCAGATTGTGCATGTGGCCAGATTGCTTATCTCTATCAACCGGATGACTGCCATGGACGGGCTCATGCCCACCGCTGCCTTCTAACAAAGCATTCTCCTTTGGCTCAGGGAGCACTAAAGCGACGGGGTGAGTCCTCCGACGCTTGCACGATGCTAACCAGGACAGCCACTCATGCGTTCTATCTACCCGCCTCAGGTCCCATAAAACGTTTTACAGGATTTCGTCCACACCGCCTCAACACTGACAGTGCACACGTTGGGATCAAGAGAAAGATGTGTTGTCAACCAGTGTTTCAACTGACTAATGTTCATTTTTTCTGGTTCCGATAACATGAGGTCCACGCATTTAAATTCACTCAGATCAAACCCCTTCTCGTTTGTTCGGACACTGCCAGGACCATAGTAAGCAACGAATTTCAATGATTCAGACATGCCTCCTGCCATACAAAATTCATCCATCAAAACAAAGTGAAGCAATACTCACTCCTAACACTGCATAGCCACAATGTATACGGTACAACCGGCACCGAATTTTTTTAACACGCAAATGCGTATCTACCAACACCAGAGGGCATATTCGTTGCCGCGGCCCATGAGCACTGGCCTTTTCGTTGCATGTTGGCATGTTGCAGCCTGAGTCAACAACCCATTCTTCCTTACTGCTAGCAAAGACGAGGTTATTCTCGCTGCGTTGCGAGTAGAATGATAGGGTCATAGTTCTGCAATTCCTAGGCTGGCAATCATGGTTCTGAGATTTCATTAAGAAAAAAAAACTCCTAATTTCGAAGTGCCCTAAATTCTGAACATTTACATACAGATCTGTAGTGCCCTAAATTCTGAGCATTTACAAAATCTCCTAATTAAACCCTAGATAGACTGGTACCACGAAAAATCTCAAGAAAATGTTACCGTAGATTGTCAGGCTTCTTCAGTTCTTGATGCGCTGCCTCTCTCCTATCCCCCTCCTCCCCCCTCCTCTCCTGCGCTCTTCGCCTCCTCTCCTCCTCTGCCCCCGAGCTCTTGCACGGCCGCTCCCCTGTGCCGCCTCCTCTCAGCCGCTCGCGCGGCGGCACAGGGGGTCGGCCATGGCTGCCACCGCTCGGCAGATCTGGGGACGCATATGGGGACGGGGAGAGAGATGGATGGAGAGACAGGACGGCTCTTGCTATGCTTACCCGTGCCGTGCCTCCGGTCATACGGGATGGAGGGGGGGTCTTCTGTCACGCTGGGAACAGCGGCGTGTTGTCACCTTCCATCTGAAAAGGTAAAATAAAAAATCGGACGACATTGTCTGCTAATCGGACGGCGCAGCTGGCGGTTTACTCTTCGATGACATTTCTTCATTGTCCTCAAATATTCTTGATCCATCGGCTTATCGTTTAGTCACGGAGATTAAGCATCTCTTAGCTGCTAGAGAGTTTTTTCCTATGAAAATTTCTAGAAAACAAAACAGAGTAGCAGATCGCTTGACGAACCATGGGAGAGTAGAGTGTATCATGGCTTGTTGGCTAAAAAGATTACCCACCTTATACCGCTGAGCTTTTGCCAGCTGACTGTAACTCTGCTTCTAAGGAATAAAACTCTTTTACCCTCATAAAAAAAACAATGAAACCAAAACTCCTTTTCTAATCCCAAGCTCAAAAAATAATGGTAAAAATATCTACCACAAATCTTTTTTTTAACTTTGATCAGTTTGTCTAACTCACATCTAGATGCTTTTAAGGATGTCACATCTAAGCTCTCATAAATATATAATGCATCAACAAGAAACAAAACAAATAGGACAAAAAAATAGACCACAAATAGAATGGACATCAATTTAGATGTGACATAAACAAACCCAACTTTAATAGATGTTTTGTATGCTTGACAAATTTCAGCATGAAATAACTTTCGTGGAAGTGATGGAAAAAAAATCAACACTCCAATGAATGTCATTTTGTGTTGAAATTTATCAAGCATACAAAACATTGTCAAAATTTAGCACACAATAACCTTCGCAAGTTGCTACCAAGCAAGCATTCGTACCACAAAACGGGGATCGAAGATGCCTCTGAATCTGTCTAGCCACCCCTTGTACATGATCTTATCCTTCTTGCTTAGCATCCTTTGTATGCATGTCCACACATTCAGTGTCAGCTCGTCCTTCAGGTCCTGGCCAGACGCCACAGCTAGTCTCGGATGATAGTGCTTGAACCACTTCCTGTAGAAATTTACGGATTTCAGAATCACATGGCAAGGACAGCCAAACAGTAGAAAATGCATGCCACCGGACGGTTCTACTCTTGTCATTCTTACTTCTTTAGAACATTGTCGCCACTCGCCACAGCCTACCATGCCAACATATAATTTTGAAATGTCATGCTCGGAAGGCTCAACATGATACAGCCCAACCGATGCTGGGTACTTCTCTCCCCAGTCGCTCCGTGACGATTCTCCCGCCGCCCAATCGAAGTCATCCTCCTCATCAGTATCAGTACCCTCAGCCACTTCTCCATTTTGATCTTGAGAACCACGGCGTCACCAACAAAACAAGAGCATGTCGATTAACATCTGCATAGAAGCCACGTAAACAGAGTCTTACCACCTCTGATGTGACTAGTAAAAAATGGGCCATTTGTCCCGGTTTCAGAGGCCCATTAGTCCCGGTTCTGTAACCGGGACTAATGGATCGAGACTAAAGCCCAACACCTTTAATCCCAGTTCGTTTACGAATCGGGACAGATGATGCTCCACGTGACCGCTGCGGCGAGTCCAGGCAGGAGGGCCTTTAGTCCCGGTTGGTAACACCAACCGGGACCAAATAGCATCCACGCGTCAGCAGCTCAGGAGCTAGGGTATTTTTTTGAGGGGGGGGGGGGATAGGGGTTTTGGAGGGATAATTATTTAGGGGTTTCATATATTGTGTTAGCTAGCTAATAGCTAGAGAGAAGTGACCTCTCTTATCTTCGTGCTTAGTCAACGCTAGCTACCATACGTATAGAGAGAACTCGACACGCTAGCTAGTAAGCAAATGAAGGAACGATTAAGTACACAAGATCGTCATGATGAACATATACAGAGAGAAGTGATCGATCTCTCTTTCTCTGCGAGATTGGTCAAACAACAAGTTTCGTATATCTATCCGACGCTACTAGCTACATATATATAATATAAGATCTCTTACAAACTCTAACATCTAATGTCTATTTGAACCTCCACATGATATTATCCGTCTTTATTTATGACGTGGTCAAGAAAAAATTCCGCCAATTTCTCTTGAATTGCTCGTATGCAATCATGTGGTAGGAGTTCATCATGCATCTCCCACATCTAATTTAAAGAAGTGGGTCAATACATGTATATGAATGAAACTCAACACAAATGATGGTAATAGAATAAAATTATGAATATTATTGTTTGTGTACATCAAAATCTTTTTTAGAGTAGCCCCCGGCTTAGATTTCGTCGAGTTGTACATGAACTCGCAAACGTAGTATCCACAAAAATCATTCCCGGATTCCTACCACAAGACCTTTACGAGAAATAGAGTTCAATCAAACCGATAATCAAGCATGCTTAATGGTTTTGATGAAACTAGCTAGAATCAGTGGGAGATGCGCGGAACTAGCTAGTAGTACTTATTTTCGGGTGTGTAAATCGCAACTCCTTCGACATTGCCGGAGCAATGACGGTGAACTGTTTCCAAACCCTGCCAGACAAAGAGAATAATTACTTAATATCAGGAAATCAACAAAGTTGCCGATATGGTGCGATAATGATCGATTGAACTTATCTCTGGAGCATATCAGTGATGTTCGCATACTCATCATCTTTTCTTCTAGAGTCCGAGATAGTTACTATTCCAGTTTCAAGCTTAATCTCTAGCAAAATAAAGTGAAAGTTGCGCATGCATGCTAACTCATCAATTACATTACTATAATTAACTCGAGTAAGGGAAACCAAATATGCACAAGACAGTAACACTAACCGGAAGTTGTAAGGAAAGGATATTTTATCTTTGTTTTGATTTTTAATCAACGATTGTAGCAAGTTGTCCTCGGTCTCTTCGGCTTTGTGTTTGACCATGTATTCATGTATGATATTTGGGTTAATGAACCCAATGTCATAGATATCTGCTTTCCTGCATTCGACGATCTTCAACCTGCATAATATAGTGAGGATAATTATATATACATGCAATGAAAGAGCTGAGTTGTATATAGAGACTTAATTACAGAAGTAGTACTTATAGACAGTAGCAAGTCACGAGTGTTTTGTCAAGGGCCTTTTGATTGTATAACTGGAATAACTCGTCAAATTCAATATTCAAAATATCCATTCCAATGAGGTCGTGCTCCTCTTTAATTCTCATCGTCAGAGTATGCCTCCCAGACTGCCTGCATCTTTCCATGTACCAGTCATGGAGTCTTCGCATCATCATTGTTAGACGAGGATGATCAGGCTTGACGACCTCCATGAATTCAATGGGTACATCATCAGGCAGGTAATCACCAAGATTGGTATCGGGCACCATCCCCGGATGATTAGCGACGATATCGCTAGACACCTTGAGCGGGGGGCACGTTTGCTTCGCCTGTTCGCCGAGCTGGGGATTTGTTTCCCACTTCTTCGTGCTGCTAACCTTGCATCACTGCAAGTACTTCCCGACCGCTCCGCTTCCTTATATGTCTTTTTAATAGTGCTCTCATAGTTGGAATCCGGCGGAGACGGCGGTGGTCGCTTTAGGGCATCGATAGTCGCTTCAGTTTCACCGGATCTATCGTTTCCTTCGGAGGTGGAGGTTTCAGTGCAAAAAAGTCCCTCACTTGGGCACGACTGATGTCCTCGTTTTCCTTGTCGGTCCTCTCATAAGGTATCTTTTCCGTAGCCTTGAGAGATGGACCGTATTTGAACTGCTTCCCTTCTCTGCTTGTACTACTGCTAGCCACCGGAGCGGCGGCCTCTCTCTTCCGTCGTTGCTGACACGGCGGTGTCGGCTGACCCACCGGAGGAGGCGGAGTGCTCCGACATGCCGGGGGAGGCTGAGTGCTCTGATGCGCTGGAGGAGGCGGAGGATGAGCCGTAGTGCCCTCACGCGCCAGAGGAGGCGGACTGCTTGTTGGAGGAGGCGAAGAAGGAGCCGGAGTGCCTTCACGCGCTGGAGAAGGAGGTGAAGTGCCCCGACTCGCCGGAGGAGGAGGCGGAGGCGGAGGCGTCCTGTTTGGAAGCTTGATGTACTCCTTCCGCAATAGACATGGAGCCTTCAGAGCAAGACCCAGCTGAATCTCCCCTTCACCTGTAGGGTGGTCAAGCTCGAGCTCCTCAAATCTCTCCATTACTTCATCCGCCATCACAACAGTATAGCCCTCTGGAATCGGACGACAGTGAAAAGTCCTGTCGGGTTGAGGAGGTGGAATAGTGCCGACAGCCGCCTTCAAGGTGAGGTTTTGGCATTTCGTCATAAGCTGGCAATGTTGAGCCTCTGCAATAGCATCCATAGGGTAGCTAGGAGCCGTGAAGTCAGGCTGCTGAACGAGCTCCGTGGAAGCCATGCTGCTTCTCCGCTGAGATGGCAGGGTAGCTTCTGGGGTAGCTTCATGCCACTGAGATGGTTGGTAGGCAGCTCACTAGCTCTCAACTTGTTCCTCTAGATTCACTACTCTTGCATTGAGCTTCTGTATATCGCTCAGCTCCTATTTCCTCTTCCTCTCCCGGGTTCTGTAACAGGCTACGCCGGGAAACCCAATCTTCCACGAAACGGAGCCTAGCATGCCTCGTGTTCGTCCAGGGTGCTCAGGATTCCCGAGGGCCTCAGTCAGCTCGTCATTCTCTCTGTCGGGAATGAACGTCCCTTCCTATGCTGCCTTGATTGCCGCCTGAAGCTTCGTGATGGGTGTTGCAAGTTGCTTGTCCGTCCAACGACACTTTCCTGTTTCAGGGTCCAAAGTTCCCCCAACCTCGAAGAACCAAGTCCTCGAACGGTTAGGCCAGTGGTATGTCTCTGGTTCGACCCCTTTAGCAATCAGGTCCTGCTCAGCTTTGTCCCACAATGGCCGGGCTTTGAGGTAGCCGCCTGACCCCATGCGGTGGTGCCACTACTTCTTTGCAGCATTTATCTTGTTTATCTCTAACATCCTCTTACTCTTGTCCGATGTCTTGTAGGCCATAAATGCGGGCCAGTGATCTCTTATCTTCTCAAATCATCTGACGAATTCTGGAGTCTTCTCTTTGTTGACAAACTTTGATTTCAACTCATTCTTCCACCTCCTGAATAGCTTTGCTATCTTCTTAAGAGCATACGACTTGACCAGTGGCTCTATAACTGGCTTATTCGGATCCTCCTCTGGCGGTAGGGTGAATTTGCCTTCAGCGAGGTCCAAAGATCATCTTTCTCTCTATCGGTGACATAAGAAACTTGAGGGTCTTCTTTCTTAGACTTATTCCATAACTGGAGGCTGATCGGGATGCTGTCCCTAACAATAGCTCCGCACTGAGCATAAAATGCATCCTTGGTCCGCCCGGGTTCAATCGGTTGGCCA
Organism: Triticum aestivum; assembly: GCF_018294505.1. NCBI lineage: Eukaryota > Viridiplantae > Streptophyta > Magnoliopsida > Poales > Poaceae > Triticum > Triticum aestivum. Next base: position 70,653,135 of record NC_057810.1, on the reverse strand, counting down.
TCATCCACAATTGCTGTGATCGTGAACCTTTCATCCACGCGCAACCTTTTCTTCAGGCCTCATCTCGTTACCGAAGTTTGGCTCGATCCAGAGGGCTATAAAAGAAGAAAGAAGAGTTAATATATGTACATACCAAAACAATTAATGCATCAATTAGCTAGTCAACACAGACTTAATATATATATATATACCTCGCCAGACTTTGCAACAGCTGATCCCGACTCTGTTCGGTCACCAGAGCCGTCATCACGGTCTCCTTCTTCCACCGGTATTCGGTCGCCGGAGCCATCATGATCATGACTTTCTCCTCCATTGTTCGATCACCGTAGCCTGCTTCCTCTCCTTCCAGACCATCCGTGTCGTTGAGAAATGACAAGACATCACGTCCATCACGGATTATGTCCCCCAATATCTCTTCTTGTTCGAAGTCTCTTTGTTGATCCATAGTTTCTGAAAATATTACAACATGGAAATTAATATACAAACATGAGAGATAGATATATTAATAGTGGCAAACATAGGCCTAGCTAGCTAATCACAACAAGGAATATTAATTAGTGGCCTCGACGCTTCTACCGTTTGGGGTGGCCTCGACAACGCTTCTAGGGTTTGGGGTGGCCTCGACAATGCTCTTTTAACTTGGTAAATTTGGGTGGCCTCGACGCTTCTAGGGTTTGGGGTGGCCTCGACAACGCTTCTAGAGTTTGGCCCAGACCGCCTCTCTCATGAATGTCAAACAAGGGATTTAACATGATGGCGCCATTCTGGATGTGCAGAAAATGGTCCCTATTTTTCCTGATCTCATCTACCCTTCTATATGTCACATTGCCTAGTGTCAAAGGATTCAAGAAAACCATGGCTTCATCATTAGCCAGAAGTAACAGGCGCATGATGGTATGAAGCTCTCCAAAATTATTTTGAAATGGAGTCCTGATAGGATAATTCGCTTTTTGGTACGAAGTTCAGCAAGAGCCTTTCGAATATCGCTATTTGGAAGGCCTTTGCTGAACTTCGTATCAAAAAGTGAATTATCCTATCAGGACTCCTTTCCAAAATAACTTTGGAGAGCTTCATACCATCATGCGCCTGCTACTTCCGACTAATTATGAAACCATGGATTTCTTTAATACTTTGACACAAGAGAACATGCACATATAGAATGGTAGATGAGATCAGGAAATATATGGATCAACTTAATTATGCACATCCATAATGGGGGCATTCTTGATAAATCTCTTATAAATCTCGAGAGAGTTTGTCGGGTAGGGGCGGGAGGGGGTAGGAGATCAACAACTTTTTTTCTAGGGTTTGGGTGTCCTCAAGAGTTGGTCGAGCGAGAGGGGTTGATCTACGTCCCCCTCTCGACCCCTCGGCGATCCTCGACCCTCGACCCTCGACCCTCTACCCTAGTTCCCGACCCTCGACCGCTCGGCGATCCTCGACAACTCTTCTATTTTTTCTTCTTCTTCTCCTGTATTCCTTCTTCTTCTCCTCTTTTCTTTGTTCTTCTATTTTTTGTTCTTCTCCTCTATTTTTTGTTCTTCTCCTCTTTTCTTCTTCTTCTTCCTCCTCTTCTTATTTTTTTCTCCTCTTGTTCCTCTCCTCTTTTTCTCCTTCTTCTTCTCCTTCTTCCTTGAACAAACTTAATATGAGTTTTAACATAGAGCATTCATCGCGCAAGATCATCATGAACAAAAATATCACACTAATTTCTATGGAAAAAAGTTCCACTAACATCACATCTCGTCTCCACAAAACATCTCATACATCTCATGTCATCTCATTTCATTCAAAAAAAATTGTTTGCATATTCTTTCTTAAATGAGCATATGAACATTTTCTTAAATGAGCATATGAACATACATATCACCAAGAAAATAGACCTAAATAAAAAAGTACATATATGAACAAAAGAATGCTATGAACATTATATCCATACATACATAGCCACATGCATACATACGTGTATCCACATACATATATACATTATATATATGAAAATAATCATCACATAAAAAATTGCATAAAAATTCATAGAGAGTCGGGGCGGAGGCGGCTCACAGCGGGGGCGGCCGGCGAGGGCGACGGCGGGGGCGGTGAGGGCACGACGACGGCGACGGCTGGCCGGGGCAGGGCCGCGGCCAAACGACGCGCTCGGGGGCGTCGGCAGGGGCGCGCAGGCTCTGGGACGATGTCGGCATCGGCGACGACGAGGCACAGGCGACAGCAGGGCGGTGCAGCAATGACGTCAGAGGCAGGGGCGACGATGGCGACGACGGGGCAGAGGGGCAGCCTGGCGGCATCGTCGAAGGGATCGAAGAAACTGAACTGATTTTTGACAAGTGTTGCTTATATAGACGAAGCTTTGGTGCCGGTTCATGGCACCAACCGGGACCAATGCCCCCTTTAGTCCCGGTTGGCGCCACCAACTACCAATGCCCCCTTTCGTCCCGGTTGGTGCTACCAACCGGGACCAAAGGCCTTGTGATGCCCGCGGCCAAAATGTTTAGTCCCACCTCGCTAGTTGAGAGGGGCTCGGAGTGGTTTATAAGCCCCATGCCGCTGCCCTCTCGAGCTCCTCCCAATGCAGGGTTACGTGCCTAATCTGACACTGCTATGCCTATGGGCCTACTAGGCCTTCTGCGGGCTTGAATCCTGGCCCATGGTTGGGTTTCTAGTCGTATTCAGGCCGTGGTGGCCTAGTAGGTGGCATTTTTTATTTTTTCCAATTATTTGTTTTGTTTTTTGCATTATTTATTTTCTTTTGTTTTTTGCTTTATTTTTTAATTCTTTTTGTTTTTAGGTCACAAAAATATAAACTTTCTGTTAATGCCATTAGTTTTGAAATTTGAATAGTTTAAATTTGAATTCTTTGAAATTTGTGTGAATCACTAGTTTGTGATTAACTTTACTATAAAAATAAATTTTGGAGTGATTCTTTTTCCTGCTATTTAATATTATTGTGTTTTATCATTATATTCAAAAACAGATTTTTTTTATTTTAGTTTCTAACAAAAAAATATTTATGATAATTCTTTTTGCTATTAAAGTTTCTAACAAAAAAATTTCTTTATGAAAATTCTTTTTGCTTTTAATGTTTTGAACAGAAAATACTTTGATAATTTTAGTTGCATAAATTTTATATAATTTTAGTTGCAATAATACTAGAGGTTTATAAAAGCTTTTTAGTTGATTCATTTTGCTATTTGAGTTTTATAAAAGCTTTTTAGTTTATTCTTTTTGATATTAAAGAATATTATAGTTTTATTTTAGTTGATCATAATAGAATATTTTAATTGATTATTTTAGAACAGAATATTTTAGTTGATCATTCTTTTTGCTATTAGTTCATTCTTTGAGCTAAATGACCCTGAAAAATGAAAAGCACTACAAATGAACTCTAAAAAGGTTGAAAGTTGGCATGGTATCTGTCGTGGATTTGTCACGGCAGATGTCCTAGTGTAAGGACTTAGTCGCGAGGCCAACGCATCTATGTGGTAGCTTGAGAGGGGTTGAGCGGAATCGAGAGACGCAACACAAGACAGGGATTTAGACAGCTTCGGGCCCCGGGAAACATCATCCGGTAACAACCCTACGTGCTGTTTGAGGCTAGGTCTTATTATCATCACGAGGGAGTCGCCGTAAACCGGCTCTCCTCTTTGTGTCTAGCCCTAAGATTATTGATTATTGTCTGTCCCCCTTTAGGGAGCCCTGCCCCTCCTTATATATGTTGAAGGGGCGAGTTACATGTGGAGTCATATTAGGATTAGGACTAGTCTATCTCTAATACAAACCGGATACAAGTCCTGGTCTTAACTCTTTGTAAGGTAAATATTCCTTTCCTCTTAAACCGGCCTTCATGAACCGCCAGACAGGCCGCCGGGTCTTGTTGCTCCTCTGGCCCGCCTGCCGGATTACCAATGAACTGTAAACCATCTGGTCTGTGCAGGTCGCCGGTGAACCGCCAAGTCCGGCCGGATTATCCTTCCGGCCGGTTTACACCGCGGGGTATATCCCCGACATTAGCCCCCAGTTTAATTTGGATTCATCCATGTTAAACTGATCTGCAACATAAACACAAGAACAAATTCGTCGGGTTGTGCTCCGGTTTAAATACTCTTGTAAACCGGCACTTGATCATCCTTAAATCCTTGTCACCTCCTTCTAGAAAATCCGGGTTAATAACCAGCTTCATACTCAAATTGCTGATGTTGGCTTCTTATAGAAAAAATAATGTGAAGAATAATCCACTTGAATCGGCTTCCAAGGCGCCGGTTTTAAGAAATATTGGTCTTGACATACTCATCTGATATTCAGCTGGTTTGAAGATGTAAAATTTGCCGGATTAATATTACCAAAATAGCTGGATTGTAAATATGGATGGCACCAAGTCATAATTGTCACCAACTCCAGGTCATAATTATTGCTCAAAACTGAGCATTTGAAGATTTTTTCTCCCTTATATCCATATTACCTGTAGCCCCCAAGTCTTGAATAGAAGAAAGTGATGATTTGAGACTTGTTTTCATATAATTACTGCCACTTTGAAGAAATCCATGTTGTTCATCCCGGTCACTTAGCAAAACTGAACATTCCATATTATGTAGCCCCCAAGTGCTGTGTTGTTATGCTTGCAGCAACCTGGGACTTGTAATTTCCTGATGCTCATAAAGACTTCAACCAGTGTAGCCCCCAAGGGCCGGGTCATTATGCAATAATGAGCATGGACTTTGATAGATATTTCAATGAAAATAACATCATATGATGTAACCCCCATCATGGGGCTTGAATTCATGTCCACAAGGTTAAGAGCCCTTTGCTTTACCAACTGAGCAGTGGACCCTTCAATATAATGAATAAAAAGCTTTGTACCTTGAATTGTTTAACAGGAGCAATTGGTAGCCCCCAAGGGCCGGCTCATTATAATGTGATGAGTCGGGTCTTCAATAAGATGAACAAAGAATGACTTTGCATTAGCCCCCAAGTGTCATGGTGCATGCTTGCAGCGACATGAGACTTGCACGTAATCTCAATTTGAATAATGTAGCCCCCGAGCGCCGGGTCGTGAGCCTGCAGCGACTCGGGATTATTCCTTCCATTGTAGAATAAATCATATCCTTTGATAAAATAATAACTGTTGCGCTAAAGCGACTTTGAAAACTCAATAATACCGGTTACTAATAACCATAAAAATCCAGCCATGTTGGCTATTCAAGATAATATAATCCGGTATGAAAAATTCATCCAATATGAAAATTCAGCCAAATTTGGCTATTTGAATAATATAACCCAATCATTTATAAGCGCATGACTCCAATGGCGCAATCCAAATATATACTGGCGACGTATAGTCCAAAGCCAGGCCGGTTTAATAAACTCCGGATAATTTCCCATCATATACTGGTGACTTATCGTTTTAAAGCCAGACCGGTTTAATAAACACCGGATAATTTATCATCATGCTTTATTCAACCTGTCCCTGCATACAACAAGTTTAAAGTGTCCTGGCGGTTTACCGCCGGACGGGTCATAATGCCCAACATATAACCCAGGTTTATAACCAAGGCTGCACTTAAGAATAATCAATGAAATATATCATACCTGTGATATTGAATCACATCATTGGTTTACCAATTTTTTGTAGTAAGAATGATAACCCCAATCTTGAGTAATGATAACTCCTTTCATACTGTGCCGGTTGATGATAAACCGTATCGGGTTGTGATAAACACCGGTTTAACCATATACAATACTGGCGACTCGTAGTCAAACCGGACCGGGCTGATAGTCTCCGGATTATAACTTAATCCTGTATTGACAACTTGTAATTGAAAGCCAAGCCGGGTGGATAAACACCGGTTTACTCCATAATAGGATGGCAACAGAAAATCAACCGGGCAGATGGCCTCCGGATTAAAGGGGAATCAAACCTATCAGCTGAATCGGAACAAAGGTGTTTGTCGACATAAAAGAAATCCGACAAAAGCAAAGAACAAACAAACCATGAAAATTACATGGAAACAAAGGCAATGATAAAAACCATTTGCAAAAATATGCTATACTGAGCTGATCAGATGGTATTACCATGGTCGGACAGGATCAAGGCCCCCAATAGGAGTGACAATGATTCAAGTCAGCCAGGTCCCCAAATGATTCGTGGCATATATGCCAGATCAAGAGGCGTGGCAATGGTTCGGGTTCGACCATGCCCCCAAGTGATTTTGTGGCCTTAGGCCGACCAAGAGGCGTGACTGGTTCAGACTTGACCATGTCCCCAAATGATCTGGTGGCTGTCACCTATCAAAGGGTGTTCGTTGGTTCGGACACGACCAAGGCCCCAGTGATATATAAAAAACAAATGTCAAGGGGTAAATCGGAGGCCGCTTTAAACAGAACCACTCCGTGTAACCTCGCATGATGAGAAAGACAGAGACCCTGCTTTATGAAGCAGAAGCCCCCATGTGATCAATAATATGTTAGGCCAATAAGGCATGACACCCATGTTTGAACCGCGCGTCATGGCAACAGGTCCTCTTTGGCACCCTTTAACTTTTTGCAAGAGATAACTCCTTCTTGAACCGGATGTTAAACCGGAGATTGAGAGCTTCAAAGCTTTGTGGGGGACATCTTACCTTTGAACCGGATTGTAAACCGGAATCTTCATTTTCAGCCGGAAATTTTCCGACGGCCTTTAAATTTGCACCAATATGGCGGTTTAGGGTCCTGCATTAGACAACTTTGCAGGCCAAAGTAATTGCTCTTTTAAAGAAGGCAATATACAATATAAAATATATTGGATGAATTTCACCTGATATATCATGCCAGGGGTTATTCACCGTGGAGTTGATGATCACCATGGTAAAGCTGAAATTAATGACGACCGAGTTGGCCGCGGCGCTGTAAATCGGTGCGGACGAGCGGATCAATCGCAGGCGCGGTAAGCCGCGCAGATGGGCGAGTAAACCGCAGGCGCGGTCCCGGCGAGTCGATGTAGACTGGACCGCGGGGACGGCGGCTTATTTACACATGTCCATCGAATAGCAAGGCATAGACAAACGCTGGTGCAGAATGTTGCTAGTGCGTGCTCTATACCCGTAGTATGATAATAATTTTACCTGTATATAAAAATATACAAATCAAAGTAATTTATCCTTTGATAAAAATAAATTGTAGATGGATATCACCTGATGTTTGCGGATGGCAAATGGCTTTGGATGACGAATAATCCGCTCACCGCAACAGAAGCGGCGGCTTAAAGCACTGCACCAGGTCGGCTCAGACGGATCCTCCGGATCATGTTGACCCTCCTTTCCTTTTTTTTTCTTTTTTTTTCTTCAGCAGGCTTCAGTCGTGTGCCTGCAGGGTGAACGCTGGCCCAAATTCCATCAAGGACGCATGAGACTTAGGCTTCAGCTGGTTTATTTGACAGCAGATGAAAAACTGACGACTCCTTGGTTTTCTCCAGACGAAATAGTGCTCGGGCTCCACATTTAATGACAGGTAGTTGGATCCATTGTCTTTGTCCGCTTTATAAAATAGTACTTTGATCTCTCGTATGGGATACTTGAAAACCAATTGCTGTGGTCAAAACACAGGCTAGCACTTGGAATACTAGTGCTTCCAACGGTCCCCTGGATTGCTCTTTGCATGCACATGGGCGCTCGGGCACGGCAGGTTTGACGAGGCCACGGAGTTGAGTACGACAGCAGCTTTACGGCAGAAACGGGCCGGCCGTGTGACTTGACAACAGTCGACGAGTTGAAAGTGGGCGGCTCTCCAGCGGTCTGACCACTGCGGTGGTCACCGGTTTAGTGGTGTAGCAACACGGAAGCAAAACGGCGAGACGGCGTCTGCGGCGACTCACACCACCCACAGCGGCCGAGCGGCGACGCGGCCGTGGCAAAGCGGCCCGTAGACAACCCGGCAAAGAACAACGGCGGTTTAGCGCTGCGGAGACGGGGGTGATCCGGCGACCTGACGAGGCCGGTTTTGAAGAGGCAAGGCCATTCAGGAACGGGAAGCCCGAAGCGCGGGCAGCGATTTGCTGTGTCGGCGGTTCACGGCACGGCTGCGGTCACCGGTAGTGGACCGGCGAGGCGTGGTGAGGAGAACCGCGGCCGCTCGGTGAAACGACAGCGGAAGCGGTCCGCAGATGCAAACCGGTGAACAGTAGCAGGGCCGGCTCTTGCGGCCAACAGACTCCGGTCGGGGCAGAGGTGGCAAGAGCGACACGGAGATCGGGAGCCGGGTCGCCTGAGCGGAGGCGCGGCGCAGAGGGCCGCGGCGGTCTGAACGTCGAGGCGGCCGGCGACTCACCGCGGCAGAACAGCAGCAGGCTACAACAGATCTGCAACAGGTGATGCCGACTCTGAGGCGAGGTGAAGCACGGTCGGCGGTTCGAGGTGCGGCGGTTCAATCGAGTCCAGCAGAGGCAGCCGACGGTTTGCCAGCGAGGCAAAGGCGAAGTCAGGCCGGCCACGAGCAGCTCTCAATCGGGGACAGGTCGGCCGAGGCTGGCGGCTTCAGCATGGGTGGTCCGGAGACCTGAGTTCTTGGTTGAATCGGCCTCCGGATCGTGCGAGGTCAGAGATGGATCCTGGCAGAGGCGTCTCACAAGCGGCAGCTCGGCGGCCGGCGGCCGGTAAACCGGCGGATTTGGCTTAGTGATTTGATTAGTCCTGCTCGCAGTCGGCGACCTGCGCGGTGATAGGTGTTGCAGGCAGGTTTGAAAACGAGGCCGGCCCGGTGCGGCCTTCGCCGAAGACATGAGGCATACGACAGCGCGAGACATTAAGCGCCGAGACACCGGGGTGGTTTAGCATCGGCTGTGGGGCGGCCTGATGGTGACTTTGCGGAAGAGACCCGAGGCCATGGGCCCGCTCACAGCAGCAGGAGCAATCCGTGGCGGATCGCGGTATGGGCGGGCTGTCCTGGCACAGGCGACGACTCGGCGGTCCACGGCTCAATAGGCTGGCAATCGTAGCCGCAGTGGTGACTTGTCCGTGGGCATGCACTTCAACGGCGGCGGTTTGGCTGCAACTTTGAGGGCGATGCCGACTCAGAGCCGGGGCATGTTGATGGCAGCTCGAGACCGGTCACGTCCACGATGGAAGGCCATAGCGGCAACTCGGCGGCGAACCTGCTAGTCTGTTTTTCGGGTCGTATTCAATTTGACCATCAGTCTTTCTCCAGCAGTCATTGACCTCTTCTGACTCGGATGGATGTAACAATCAAGGACAAAATATATCTGAGGTAGTAGTACTCGAGTAGCACTAGCCCTCTTCCCAAAAAAGGAATAGTTGGTGTTGGCTCTCACGTGGCAAAGTGTTTAGTTTAAGCGGTACTAGTACTTCGCTTTGATCTTTCGTCACGAGACTGTGTCCGGTCAGAAAAATAGCCTTGGGACTTGAGACTATATATATACAGCAGCAACACAAACATGGCAGATCGGACCGATGCTTGTGGCATAGTAATCGGCCGCTGATTGTGGAAAATCCTTAAAGGCTTCAGTCAATCTCGGCGGATCAAAAGTGATCAGATAAACCGCCGGACAGTAGCTACGATGGGACCGTAGCCCTAACTTCTTTGACTTTGGACCAATCTTATATCTGTCGCTCTGACTGCTTGATATTGAATCAATATAAATCTTCCGTTGATGATTCTTCTTCATCTGAAAAATCACGAATTTGTTGATCCTTCAGAGATATCCCTCCAAAAAATCAACACCACCGTGCGAAGACCCCACGGTGGGCGCCAACTGTCGTGGATTTGTCACGGCAGATGTCCTAGTGTAAGGACTTAGTCGCGAGGCCAACACATCTATGTGGTAGCTTGAGAGGGGTTGAGCGGAATCGAGAGACGCAACACAAGACAGGGATTTAGACAGCTTCGGGCCCCGGGAAACATCATCCGGTAACAACCCTATGTGCTGTTTGAGGCTAGGTCTCATTATCATCACGAGGGAGTCGCCGTAAATCGGCTCTCCTCTTTGTGTCTAGCCCTAAGATTATTGATTATTGTCTGTCCCCCTTTAGGGAGCCCTGCCCCTCCTTATATATGTTGAAGGGGCGAGTTACATGTGGAGTCCTATTAGGATTAGGACTAGTCTATCTCTAATACAAACCGGATACAAGTCCTGGTCTTAACTCTTTGTAAGGTAAATATTCCTTTCCTCTTAAACCGGCCTTCATGAACCGCCAGACAGGCCGCCGGGTCTTGTTGCTCCTCTGGCCCGCCTGCCGGATTACCAATGAACTGTAAACCATCTGGTCTGTGCAGGTCGCCGGTGAACCGCCAAGTCCGGCCGGATTATCCTTCCGGCCGGTTTACACCGCGGGGTATATCCCCGACAGTATCATCATTTCACCCACATAGCATGCGCTAACAAGTTGAGAGGATTATAGCAAAAACTGGATGCACTTCGTGTACAAAATGGACAATCTCTTTTGAAGTATCAGGGTTTCGGACGGAAACTCATCTGTTACAAAGGGATTTCATTTTTTGAACTTATTTGAACTCTAGACTTTTTTTGTGTTCAAAATGCACCATTCAAAGCCACATCATCAATTTTCAACCCTTTCTGACTTCATTTGGTATTTTTCATGCATTTATTAATTTTTTTGAGCTAAATGACTCTAAAATTGAAAAGCACTACAAATGAACTCTGAAAAGGTTGAAAGTTGGCATGGTATCATCATTTCACCCACATAGCATGTCCTAAAAAGTTGAGAGGGTTATGGCAAAAATTAGATGCATTTCGTGTACAAAATAGACAATCTCTTTCGAAGTATCAGGGTTTCGGACGAAAACTCATATGTTACAAAAGGCATTTCATTTCTTCACATGTAACTACAAATCTAGATCAAAGGCATCATCATAATAGTTGTGGACAGAAAGTCTTCACTTTTTCTTCGCTTGTGTCCTTTGCTTATTGCGCCGTAACCATGGATAATTTCATCGTTTAACAAGGTGCTTGGGTCAGCCTTGACTTTGAAAGGAGGAATTTCATGAAACTTTTCATAATCTTTAGACATGTCTGTCTTGCCCTCCAATACCACGGTGTATCTTTTTCCTGAAAGAACTATGTGGCGCTTTGGCTCATCATATGATATATTCACTTCCTTATCTTTTCTTTTTATCGGTTTGGTAGACATGTCCTTCACATAGAAAACCTGGGCCACATCATTGTCTAGGACGAATGGTTCGTCTGTGTACCCAAGATTGTTCAGATCCACTGTTGTCATTCCGTACTGTGGGTCTACCTGTACCCCGCCTCCTGACAGATTGACCCATTTGCACTTAAACAAAGGGACCTTAAAATCATGTCCATAGTAAAGTTCCCATATGTCCACTATGTAACCATAATATGTGTCCTTTCCCCTCTTGGTTGCCACATCAAAGCGGACACCACTATTTTGGTTGGTGCTTTTTTGATCTTGGGCGATCGTGTAAAATGTATTCCCATTTATCTTGTACCCTTTGTAAGTCATTAAAGTCGAAGATGGTTCCCTGGCCAACATGTACAGCTCATCAAAAATAGTGTTGTCACCCCTGAGACGTGTTTGCAACCAACTGCCGAAAGTCCTGATGTGTTCACATGTAATCCAGTCGTCACACTGCTCTGGGTGTTTGGAGCGCAAAATGTTCTTGTGTTCATCGACATACGGGGTCACCAAGGTAGAATTCTGTAGAACTGTGTAGTGTGCTTGAGACCAAGAATGCCCGTCCCTACATATTATCCAGTCCCCTCCTAGCATGCCTTTTCCACTCAGTCTCCCCTCATACCACGATTGAGGGAGACCAATCTTCTTAAGGTCAGGAATGAAGTCAACACAAAACCCAATGACATCCTCTGTTTGATGGCCATGGAGATGCTTCCTTCTGGCCTAGTGCGGTTACGGACATATTTCTTTAGGAATCCCATGAACCTCTCAAAGGGGAACATATTATGTAGAAATACAGGGCCCAGAATGACAATCTCGTCGACTAGATGAACTAGGACGTGCGTCATGATATTAAAGAAGGATGGTGGGAACAGAAACTCAAAACTAACAAGACATTGCGCCACATCACTTCTTAACCTTGGTAGGATTTTTGGATCGATCACCTTCTGAGAGATTGCATTGAGGAATGAACATAGCTTCACAATGGCTAATCAAATGTTTTCCGGTAGAAGCCCCCTCAATGCAACCGAAAGCAGTTGCGTCATAATCACGTGGCAGTCATGAGACTTTAGGTTCTGGAAATTTTTCTCTGGCATATTTATTATTCCCTTTATATTCGATGAGAAGCCAGATGGGACCTTCATACTGAGCAGGCATTCAAAGAAGATTTCCTTCTCTTCTTTCATAAGAGCGTGATAACCCACAAGTATAGGGGATCACAATAGTTTTCGAGGGTAGAGTATTCAACACAAATTTATTGATTCGACATAAGGGGAGCCAAAGAATATTCTCAAGTATTAGTAGCTGAGTTGTCAATTCAACCACACCTGAAAGACTTAATATCTGCAGCAAAGTATTTAGTAGCAAAGTAGTATGGAAGTATCGGTAATAGTGGCAAAAGTAACAGTAGCAGTTTTGTAGCAATCATAATATTGGCAACAGAGAAGTAAATAAGCAAGGATCAATATGTGAAAAGCTCATAGGCAATGGATCAATGATGGATAATTATGTCGGATGCAATTCATCATGCGACAGTTATAACATAGGGTGACACAGAAATAGCTCCAGTTCATCAATGTAATGTAGGCATGTATTCCGAATATAATCATACATGCTTATGGAAACAAACTTGCATGACATATTTTGTCCTACCCTGCCGTGGCAGTGGGGTCCTATTGGAAACTAAGGGATATTAAGGCCTCCTTTTAATAGAGTACCAGACCAAAGCATTAGCACTTAGTGAATACATGAACTCCTGAAGCTACGATCATCACCGGGAAGTGTCTCGACTATTGTCACTCCGGGGTTTGCCGGATCATAACATGTAGTAGGTGACTATAACTTGCAAGATAGGATCAAGAACACTCATATATTCATGAAACATAATAGGTTCAGATCTGAAATCATGGCACTCGGGCCTTAGTGACAAGCATTAAGCATAGCAAAGTCACAGCAACATCAATCTTAGAACACAATGGATACTAGGGATCAAACCCTAACAAAACTAACTCGATTACATGGTAAATCTCATCCAACCCATCACCGTCTAGCAAGCCTAGATGGGATTACTCACGCACGGCGGTGAGCATCATGAAATTGGTGATGGAGGATGGTTGATGATGACGATGGCGACGGATTCCCCTCTCCAGAGCCCCGAACGAACTCCAGATCAGCCCTCCCGCGGAAGATTAGGGCTTGGCGGCAGCTCCGTATCGTAAAACGCGATGAATCCTTCTCTCCGATTTTTTCTCCCCAAACGTGAATATATAGAGTTGGAGTTGAGGTCGCTGGAGGTCCAGGGGACCCACGAGGCAGGTGGGCGTGCCCCAGGGGGGTGGGTGCACCCTGCACCCTCGTGGACAGGGTGTGGGTCCCCCTCTGTTGATTCTTTCGCCAATATTTTTATTAATTCCAAAACTTGACTCCGTGAAGTTTCAGGTCATTTCGAGAACTTCTATTTCTGCAAGAAAATAACACCATGGCAATTCTGTTGAAAACAGCGTCAGTCCGGGTTAGTTCCATTCAAATCATGCAAGTTAGAGTCGAAAACAAGGACAAAAGTGTTTGGAAAAGTAGATACGTTGGAAACGTATCAACTCCCCCAATCTTAAACCTTTGCTTGTCCTCAAGCAATTCAGTTGAGAAACTGAAAGTGATAAAGAAAAAGTTTTACAAATTCTTTTTTATCTTGTTGTTGCAAATATGTAAAGCCAACATTCAAGTTTTCAGCAAAGATCATAAACTAACCATATTCACAATAACATTTAGGTCTCATATTTACTCATATCAATGGCATAATCAACTAGCGAGCAATAATAATAAATCTCGGATGATAACACTTTCTCAAAACAATCATAATATGATATAACAAGATGGTATCTCGCTAGCCCTTTCTGAGACCGCAAAACATAGATGTAGAGCACCCCTGAAGATTAAGGACCGACTAGACATTGTAATTCATGGCAAAACAGATCCAATCACAGTCATACTCATTGTAAATTAATAGCAATGCATACAAATGACAGCGGTGCTCTCCAGCTGGTGCTTTTTAATAAGAGGATGGTGACTCAACATAATAGTAAATAGACATGCCCTTCGTAGAGGGAAGCAGGGATTTGCAGAGGTGCCAGAGCTCGAGTTTTGAAACAGAGATAAATAATATTTTGAGCGGCATACTTTCATTGTCAACATAACAACCAAGAGATCTCGATATACACTACTAGGGAAAAGCCTATACACAGAAAGTTACTAGTAGCGAGGGTTAAAAACCCTCGCTACTGCTACTTACCAGTAGCGCAGGTTTTTAACCTCGCTACTACTAAGTTGATAGCAGTAGCGCGGGTTTTTAACCCTCGCTACTACTAATCGGTCTCTACCGTGCCCCCCGGACATGCCATAGTAGTAGCGCGGGTTTTTAAACCCTCGCTACTACTAAGTTTGATAGCAGTAGCGTTGGTTTTTAGCCCTCGCTACTACTAAGTGGTGCCATAGTAGTAGCGAGGGGGTAAAAAACCGCGCTACTACTAAAGGTCCCATTTTCAAACTATACCCACGCCCCCCCGTGGATCGCCTTTTCAGTTTTAAAAAAAATAAAAGAAAATGATGAAAATGTCAAAAAAATAAAAGAAAATAAGTTTCCCATGTGATATGTGGTCTAGTTGTTGGGAAAATTTGCAAATATGAATTTCGACTTTATTTGCAAAATCTCTCGAGAATTTGTAAAAATGGGCATAACTTTTGCATACTAACTCGGATGAAAAAGTTTTTTATATGAAAAATCATCTACTCGAAAAGTTACATCCAAATTTAATAGGGGGGACCCCGTTAAACATTTTCAAAATCCTCAAAAACCAAACAGAAAAAAGTTACGAGGCTTTTAAGATCTAGAGTGGAAAAAATCGAAAAATTTTCAAACTGTGTGGTCAAACTGTGGTCAAACAATGGTCAAACTAATTATTCTAGAATATTAGTGTTACTAAATAATTATTTTAGTTTTTTTGATTTTTGGTCAAATCTGGTCAACCTATGGCCAAACTGTGGTCAAACTAATTATTCAAGAAATATTAGTGTTACTAATTTTTTAGAACAATAGTTTCAAACTCAAATAGTGAAATGTGTGACTTCATGCTCAAGCTAAATTCCTAAGGTTAATAGGATTGACATCTTACTATTGTCAGGAAAACAACAAGTGCAGACTTGGAAACGAGGGAGAATAGAACCAGGAAGTTAAGTGTGCTCAGACTGGAGTAGTGAGAGGATGGGTGACCGTCCGGGAAGTTAGATGATTTGGAATGATGAGGGGTGATTAGAGATTAAATTAAGTAGCGATGAGGGGTGATTAGAGATATGAGGTTAAAATAATTCAAAAATTTGAAAATTAGGGAAAAAAATCAAAATATTTTTTCGAAAAAATTCAAAAAAAAACCACGCTGATAGTAGTAGCGCGGGTTTTTACCCACGCTACTACTAAAGGACGTAGTAGTAGCGCGGGTGGCACCCGCGCTACTGCTATACGTTAGCTGTAGCGCCTTATTAGTAGCGCCTGCCCCCGCGCTACTAATGGGCCCAAAACCCGTGCTGCTGCTAGGCTTTTCCCTAGTAGTGATATCTTCTATGCTACATACATTATAGGCGGTTCCCAAATAGAATGGTAAAGTTTATACTCCCCCACCACCAACAAGCACATTCGACGGCTGGTCCGAAACAACGGGTACCGTCCAACTAATAACAATCATGGGGGAGTTTTGTTTGCAATTATTTTGATTTGATTTGAGCATGGGACTGGGCATCCCGGTTACTGGCCATTTTCTCGTGAATGATGAGCGGAGTCCACTCATAGTGAGAATAACCCACCTAGCATGGAAGGTATAGACAACTCTAGTTGATACATGAGCTATTCGAGCATATAAAACAGAATTTCATTTGAAGGTTTAGAGTTTGGCACACACAAATTTACTTGGAACGGCAGGTAAATACCGCATATAGGAAGGTATGGTGGACTCATATGGAATAACTTTCGGGTTTATGAAAGCGGATGCACAAGCAGTATTCCCGCTTAGTACAAGTGAAGGCTAGAAAGAGACTGGGAACAAACCAACCTAGAGAGCGACAACAGTCATGAACATGCATTAAGATTAATCAACAATGAGCACAAGCATGAGTAGGATATAAATCATCATGAACATAAATATCATGGAGGCTATGTTGATTTTGTTTCAACTACATGCGTGAACATGTGCCAAGTCAAGCCACTCGAATCATTGAAAGGAGGATACCACCCTATCATACCACATCACAACCATTTTAGTAGCATGTTGGCACACAAGGTAAACCATTATAAACTCCTAGATAATTAAGCATGACATTAATAACTATAATCTCTAATTGTCATTGCAAACATGTTTCATCCATAATAACCTAAATCAGGAATGATGAACTAATCATATTTACAAAAACATGACAGGTCGAGTTCATACCAGCATCTCTCATCTCAATCATTTCATCATATATCGTTATTGTTGCCTTTCACTTGCATGACTGAACAGTGCGGATAATAATAATAGTGCACGTGCATTGGACTAAGATGGAATCTGCAAACATTTAATTCAAAGGAGAAGACAAGGTAATAAGGTCTCTTGGTTAGATCAACAATAATGCATATGAGAGCCACTCATCGTTTTCATCGTGGTCTTCTCCTCTCGGCCCCAAAGAAAAGAAAATAAATTCAAAGAAAAGTAAAACTATTTACACGGGAAAGCTCCCAACAAGCAAAAGAAGAATGTGAAATCTTTTTGGGTTTTCTTTTAATATTACTACTACAAGCATGAAAAGTAAACTAGCTAAAAGCTACAATTATTATTTTTGTTTTTTCTCAAGGTTTTTCAAACACACAAGAAGAAAGCAAGAAAAGAAAATAAACTAGCATGGATAGTACAATGAAAAAGTATGAACACCGACAACTATAATGAGTGTGTGAACATGAATGTAATGTCGGTGAGAAATACGTACTCCCCCAAGCTTAGGATTTCGGCCTAAGTTGGTCTATGGCCACGGCTGGCCTGGCGGATATCCAAAGTTGTAGTCGAGGTTGTACTGAGATGCAGCAGCTACTGCCTGGAGAGCTGCAGCCTAGAGGCGAGCCACCTCCGTCCTCCTCTCATATTCATTTGCATCCTCCCTGGTTATAAAATATCTCCCATTTTCCTGAAAGTTAAAGAAAGTAGGAGCAGGGAGAGTAATATGGATAGCACGCCGTCTATCAAAGATTAGTCGGTACTGGAGGTACTGTTCGTTCCTCTCAAGAAACTGACGGCAAACCATAGCATTATTATCTAGAAAAGCAGGTGGCAACTCAATATCATTTTCATTTATGGATACACTAAGATAGTCAGCTAAATGAGTTGCATAAATTCCACCAAATGAATCTCCATTTTTAGCATTAAGATGTAACCTCCGTGCAACAATGGTCCCCAAGTTATATCATTTATCGCCTAATACTGCACTCTTGAGGACACTCAGATTTGGGACGCACATGTGATAAAGTTCATCCTTACCGTTAATGCATCTACCTATAAAGAGTGCAAAGTAATGTATGGAAGGAAAATGAATGCTCCCTATGGTAGCTTGTGTGATATCTCTAGTTTCTCCCACAGTGATACTAGCAAGGAAATCATTATATTCAGATTTGTGAGGTTCACTAAAGATGCCCCATTGTGGGATTTTGCAAGCTGTATTAAAATCTTCAAGGTCCATGGTATATGATTTATCATAGAGGTCAAATATAACAATGTGAATGTTACGCTTAGATGATGCTACCTCTTGAGCATGCGTTGGTTTTTCCTTGAAAAGAAAAGGGTGATGTAGCAAAGTAGTGTAAGTATTTCCCTCAGTTTTTGAGAACCAAGGTATCCTTCCAGTCGGAGGCTACACTCAAATCCCTCGTACCTGTACAAACAAATAAGAACCTTGCAACCAACGCGATAAAGGGGTTGTCAATCCCTTCACGACCACTTGCAAAAGTGAGATCTGATAGAGATAATAAGATAAATATTTTTGGTACTTTTATGATATAGATTGGAAAGTAAAGATTGCAAAATAAAATAGATCAGAAACTTATATGATGGAAAATAGACCCAGGGGCCATAGGTTTCACTAGTCGCTTCTCTCTAGATAGCATAAGTATTACGGTGGGTGAACAAATTACAATTACTGTCGAGTAATTGATAGAAAAGTGCATAGTTATGAGAATATGTAGGCATGATCATGTATATAGGCATCACGTCCGCGACAAGTAGATCGAAACGATTCTGCTTCTACTACTATTACTCCACACATCGATCGCTATCCAGCATGCATCTAGAGTATTAAGTTCATAAGAACAGAGTAACGCATTAGGCAAGATGACATGATGTAGAGGGATAAAATCAAGCAATATGATATAAACCCCATCTTTTTATCCTCGATGGCAACAATACAATACGTGCCTTGCTGCCCCTGCTGTCACTTGGAAAGGACACCGCAAGATTGAACCCAAAGCTAAGCACTTTTCCCATTGCAAGAAAGATCAATCTAGTAGGCCAAACCAAACTGATAATTCGAAGAGACTTTCAAAGATAACAAGTCATACATAAAAGAATTCATAGGAGATTCAAATATTGTTCATAAATAATCTTGATCATAAACCCACAATTCATCAGATCTCGACAAACACACCACAAAAAGAATTACATCAAATAGATCTCCAAGAAGATCGAGGAGAACTTTGTTTTGAGATCCAAAGAGAGAGAAGAAGCCATCTAGCTAATAACTATAGACCCGAAGGTCTGAGGTAAACTACTCACACATCATCGGAGAGGCTATGGTTTTCATGTAGAAGCCCTCCGTGATTGATTCTCCCTCCGGTGGAGCACCGGAAAAGGCCCCAAGATGTGATCTCATGGGTACAGAAGGTTGCGGTGGTGGAAATAGGGTTTCGTCATGCTCTCGGATGTTTCCAGGGTATATGAGTATATTTAGGAAAAAGAAGTCAGTCAGGGGAGTCACGAGGGGCCCACGAGGGTGGGGGCGCGCCTACCCCCCTGGGCGCGCCTCCCTGCCTCATGGCCGCCTCGTTGCTTCCTTGACGTCCACTCCAAGTCTCCTGGATTGCATTTGTTCCAAAAACGACTCTCATGAAGGTTTCATTCTATTTGGACTCCGTTGGATATTCCTTTTCTGCAAAACACTGAAATAGGCAAAAAAATAGCAATTTGGACCGGGCCTCCGGTTATTAGGTTATTCCCAAAATTAGTATAAAAGTGTATAATAAATCCCATTAAACATCCAAAATAGATAATATAATAGCATGGAACAATAAAAAATAATATATACGTTGGAGACGTATCAAGCATCCCCAAGCTTAATTCCTGCTCGTCTCGAGTAGGTAAATGATAAAAACAGAATTTTTGATGTGGAATGCTACCTAGCATAATTCTTAATGTAATTTTCTGTATTGTGGCATGAATGTTCAGATCCGAAAGATTCAAGACAAAAGTTTAATATTGACAATAATACTTCAAGCATACACTACAAAAAAAGTACACTTCTGTGATGATACGTGTTTGTCACAGTAGGTTGTGTTTTCTGTCATGCATGTACATCCATGACGATTTTATGACAGAATCGAGATAGTCATACCTGTGCTGTCGTAGAAGTGTTCCATGACATTACCAAAATTATCATCATGGAAGTGTCCACTTCCATGACGATAAATCGCGCATCACAGAAGTGCTTTCGTCAAGGGTGTCCGACACGTGGCATCCACCGTAACGGAACGCTGTTAAGCTATCGGGTCGGGTTTTGGATCCGATAACCCGTTAACAGCCACGACCAATGGCGATTTTCCACGTGTAAAATTCTCATTGGCTGACGGATCCACGCGCCAGCTCCGCTTTGGCACATGTGTCACTCATCCAACGGTCAAGATGGGCCTATGATATGTTGACACGTGGACCGGCCCAAAAGTGGCCCACAAAGTTTAAATGGGCTGGCCCAACCGAAGGCCCATAAGATTTAGCAGACCATAATGGGACGGCCTAGCTAAAGGCCCACAAAATTTAGCGGGCCATAATGGGCCGACCCAGCTAAAGGCCCACACGATTTTGCAGACCATAATGGTCCGACCCAGGTAAAGGCCCACAAGATTTTGTGGACCACAATGGGCCGGCCCAGCTAAAGGCCCACAAGATTCTACACACCATAATGGGCTGGCCCAGCTAAAGGCCCAACATTCTCTGTCAAATCAGCCCGTCAACGACCTGTCCTAAACTTGTCATCAACGCGGCCCATGGTCACTTCTGGCCCGTTAACAGTCCGCTAAGTAATTGGGCCGAATTACGGCCCGGTGTATTTCCGGCCTGTTAAAGGTCCGGCTTCATTTGGGCCCATTTACAGGCCATCAAAACTTTCGGCCCATAAACGACCTTGAAGGATTTGGGTCATATTCGGCCATGTCTGACATTCGGCCTGTTAGAGGCCCACTATAGATTTGGGCCACTTTCGGCCTGTTGTCATTTTTGGCCTGTTAACGCGGGACGTAAACCATGGGCCATATGTGGCCCAACGTCATATCGGGCCCATAAACGGCCCATATAAAAATGACGATAATCTAGCCCGACCGAAGTTCCGGCCTATTAAAGGCCCATGTATTAGGTCAGCGCATTTACGGCCCGCCCGAATTTCGGCCTGTCAAAGATCCGCATCGTAAATGGGCCACCATTTTGGCCTGCTAAGTCCAGTGGGTTATTTGGCACAATCAGGGCTCAATCTCACTTTCGGTCTATTAAAGGCCCATGTTTTTTATGGGCTCAAGATATTTACACCTGTAAACGGCCTATTTTTACTGAGGGCCCAAATTATGTTTAGGCATGTTAAAGGCCCACTATGGGCACATGCCTACCAGAAAAATATGAAAGCTTATGCTGATTTAGGCCAAGATATTTTTAGTGAGCTACATGCCAATTTCGGCCCGTAATCGTTTTTAGCCCAATTGGAATGGGCTCGACGAATGTTGGCATGTTGGGCTCCTATGAAGCTTTTAACCGAATACATTACTAAGATAAACCTACATTATACAAAAATAGCATCGTAATTACTGCAGCATGTGGCAGCATCATAAATGTTGTATCACAACAAAATAAATTCCAACCATACAACAAAAGGCCTGTTGGCATAACTTTTACAGTCCTTCCAGATAAAAGCACCATCAGATGTATAGAAGCACAAATCATTTGACCTGAGTGCTAATGTTTCAGGCTGTAGAATCTGATGGAGCAGCACGATCTCCACCTTTTTCCGCCATTGCTCTTGAACAACAAAGCAAATGTCTGATAGTCTGGTTTCAAAACCATTCATATCTTGACAACATTTCTCAACCACTATTATTGTTTCTGAAACAACGTCCATTAGGGATTGGACTTGTGTCTGGAGCACAGATATATCACTCTGTCTAGCAGAAAGATTTTGTTCAGTAGGCGATTTGGACGAGGTTACCTTGACAACCAACCCAGAATTACGCAGGAAGGTGCTTTTTGCACTGTTAGTGGAGATATACTGACGCACTGCAGCAAGAGGTGACATTGTGCCTGTAGTAGCCTCGTCACCTTCAGGTGGTTGTGGCTGTTCAATCATTTGTTCCATAGCTTCCTGAAAGTTTGAACTTGTAGATTAGTGTACCAGATAAGTTACTAATGAGATAAAAACAAACAAAGTAGGTTAAACGTTTATACATAACTTATTTTGGTGAACTACTGTAATACATTAGCATGTATTGTAGTGCCAACTACATAATTAAATCACTTACAGAACATATGTCCATGTAGCATGCCTACTGTATTGTCTATTTCCTCACATTCGTTGACATCTAAGGATAAGAGACATGGTTTAAAGTAGGATGAACATAGTATGACATCATTCATATCATGGGCAAACAGATATAAAACAAACATGCTATTTTATCATTCTGTGCGCACGTGAACATAACAACTAGATTACAGATCAAGACCAAAATAATATCCTTCATCTCTTTTAAACCATGTAAGGTGAAATGATATGTTAAGACAACTGTGTATAAAAGTGAACAGAGTAACTGACATTGGCTGCAAACCAAGTAGTTAAATGAACACATCAAAGTACCAATCAGTTCAAGGCAGGAGGAGTAAGGACTTACAACAGCGGCTTGAACTGGTGTGCTCATGCCCTTCATCTTGCTGGTGTGGCAATCCTTGAAGATTTGCACTGCATTCGGTTCAGGTTCTTTTTGGTCCGCACGGGCTTTCCTCTGTATTTGGAACAAGTCAATATAGATACGATAATATGGCACAAATAAAGAAGGAAGTAGAAACTATTTACAGGAGCCTCGCAGTGTGCAATATAGCTACGAGATCCTGTTGTCTGTTGGAATTGCACATTAGAACGGTTGGTTTTGTTCTTCAAACAGTTAGCCTAGAAGAAGATACACTTGTGAAGCACATACATAAATACAAGTTCAATATGTGGTCTGATCAAATACATATAGTCTACCTGATACTTTGGATCAGACTAGTGTTTAACGAGGGATGTCCAGTCTTCATCTATAATATATTCCACTTGAGATGTTTGGGCGATTTCATTATTAGCCTTGCCTTGAAAGTGAGATTTTCTAAGGCGGTACCGATACTGTCGCAGAGCAGACTGAAAAACATGAGTGCATGCTTGTTTAGTTGCATCATCTTTCGGATCCAACTTGAACCTCATCTGTTGAAAAAAGAATGTGAGTCTTATTAGGAGGAAGCTAGAAAGTATGGGAAGAGCAAGACAATATTACTAATTGCAACGAATAACATTACTTACGGATAAATGGTCAAGGAAGGTGTTAAACTGGGTATTGTCTTTCTCATTCCTGTACTGGATCCACGTTGGGAGGATACGTGCATGACACCTAACGGCAACGGCTGCCTTTGATACTAACTTGGCTGACTCTGTAGCATCACGTGGCCTTTTTAAACCTGCCTCAAAATGGATCTCCATTCTTCCTCCTTTAGATTTTGTTAATCTGTCAAGCATTATCCCTAATGTCTGTTTCCGCTTGCGCCGTGGTGCTAGTTCAACAACGAATATGGAAAGTGTTAGTGTACATCAAACTGTGAGAGTACATATAAAGGAGCATGCAACTGCAACTTGACTCGATCAGGTACCGTCTCGGTGTTGATGCTCATGAGGTTCATCTGATCTTGCCAAGTCCTGTTGTGTCAGCAGTGCTTCGGAAGTAGTGTTAGGTGTGAAGGCAGCTTGGGAACTGGCCAATTCCGACGACGAGTAACTGGTTGAGATGCTGGTACAGTTGAAGCGGATGTTGCAGCTGGGGGAGCAGGTGATATTGTGTTTGTAGATTTAGCCGGTGGACTTGGACCTTCTACTGCACTATAAGTACCAGCAGAATCTCGACGGCAGATCCTTTTTCGTTTCACCCGACGAGTAACAACACTCCCTACTATATTATTTTCCTTGCTCTTTTTTGACTTTACCATGTCAAGCTGTACCCACAATACAAAAGAATAAAATCACTCTTCAGAACTCATGGATGCATGATACAGACAAGCAATACTTTGATGTAAGACAACCGTATGAGGATGGAATATGTAAGAAAAACAGGACGTCATGACATATTCACAGCTACGATGTTCAAACTAAGCAGAAGGATTTTCAAGAAAATAGAAGTAATGCAAGCTAGACACCATATGAAAGATGCAACCAATATTACTCTGCCAAGTTAAAAGTGTCTTTTCATAAGTGGCAATTCGAAAAATTAGAAGCAGTACAACGTAGAAATCAATGCAAGATGCAACCACTATCAAACTGCCATGTTAAAAGCGTCCAAACTGATGCGGGATACACAACAGCAGTACTTTGATGTAAGAACATGGTATGATAGATAGATGCAGTGTATTCTAGACACAGAAAGCCATGTTATATGCACATGTATAACATATAAACTCAGCAGGTACAATTTAATCAAAATAGAAGAAATACAGGCTAGACAACATATGCAACATGAAACCAATTATCACACTGTCAACTTAGAGCAAGCACCTGCGATGGTGGAGTATGGGAGATGAACTCATCATGTAGACTTGGGACTTCAACTTCATTAGCAGTAGCAGTGGCAAATCTAGAGAATCTCTGTTTACATCGGTGTGGAGGACCACCAACATCCCCTAACTTACTCTTTTCCTTCCTATTTTCTGATATTGCCTTATGAAGTCAAAACCACAATAAGATGAATAAAATTAGCTCTGCATAACTGGTTGATGCATGATACAGACGAACACTACTTTGATGTAAGGCAAGCACATGATAGGAGGATGGAATATATACAAAAAAAGACAGCGTTTCATATTCACACGTACGATAGGAGGATGGAATATGTATGAAAAAATAGTAAGCGGAAGGCATTTCAACAAAATTGGAAGAAATGAAAGCTAGGCACCATATGAACATGCAACCAATATCACTCTATCAGGTAAAAAGTGTCCCGTCGTAAGTGCCATTTCAAGAAATTAGAAGCAGTACAAGCTAGAAGACAATGCAAGATGCAACCTACATCACAGTCCCAAGTTAAATGTGTATTATGGGTAAGTGATCATTGCAGGTATAAGTTGTAAGCTACGCAGATGCAATTCAACATAATCAGAAGCAATACAAACTAGACATCATACGGAAAATTGCAACCACATATAACAGTTCCAAGTAAGAGCAAGCACCTGTGATGGTGGAGTAGGGGAGATGTGCTCATCATGTACACGTATGTTCTAGAAACAGGAACACGCATCATATTCACAGGCATTATGTGTAAAGTAAGCAGATGCAATTCAAGTTAGAAGCAATACAAGCTAGACATTATACGCAACATGCAACCACCTATAATAGTGCCAAGTTAGAGCAAGCACCTGTGATGGTGGAGTAGGCGAGATGTGCTCATCATCTACACAGCGACATTGACTGTCCAGCCTTGTGTTGTCTTGTGAATCTTGTTGGAAGGATGGCGGAGTAGAATCTGTAGAGACCCCCTGTTTGAGTTGCTCCGAAGGACCACCATCATCCATTGCCGGACTAATTTCCTTCAGCTGTAATAATTTTGCATTGTGAAGTCAAACCGATAAGAAAAAGGAATAAAATTCGCTCTTCAGAACTCATTCATGCATGATACTGATGAACACTACTCAGATGAAAGGCAAACACATGATGCGAGGATCGAATATGTATGAAAAACAGGATGGTGTGACATATTCACACCTATGATGTGGTAACTAAGCAGAAGGCATTTCAACAAATTAGAAGCAGTGCAAGCTAGACACCATATGAAAGATGCAACCAATATCACTCTGCCAAGTTCAAAACTGTATGGCGTTTCAACAAATTAGAAGCAGTACATGCTAGAAATAATATGCAAGACACAACCAATATCACAGTGGCGACTTAAAGGTGCCTTATAATAAGTGACTGATGCAGGATATGCAAGAATAGTAGTCTGATGTAGAAATAGGAACACATGTCATATTCACAGGCATTATGTGTAAAGTAAGCAGATGCAATTCAACAAAA
This sequence comes from Triticum aestivum, assembly GCF_018294505.1. Lineage (NCBI taxonomy): Eukaryota > Viridiplantae > Streptophyta > Magnoliopsida > Poales > Poaceae > Triticum > Triticum aestivum. The sequence continues at coordinate 70,627,354 of NC_057810.1, read as the reverse complement.
TTAGAATCAATACAAGCTAGACATCATACGCAACATGCAACCACATATAATAGTGCCAAGTTAGAGCAAGCACCTGTGATGGTGGAGTAGGGGAGATGGGCTCATCATCTACACAGCTACGTTGACTGTCTAGCCTTGTGTTGTCTTGCAAATCTTGTTGGGAGGATGGCGGAGTAGAATCTGTAGAGAACCTCCATTTCAGTTGCTCGGAAGGACCACCATCATCCAATGCCTTGCCAATTTCTTTTAGCTTTATTGATTTTACATTGTGAGGTCATACCGACAAGAAAAAGGAATATCACTCGCTCTTCAGAACTTATTCATGCATGATACTGACGAACACTACTATGATGAAAGGCAAAGTCATGATACGAGGATGGAATATGTACGAAAAAATGGACGGCTTGACATATTCACACCTATGATGTGGTAACTAAGCAGAAGGCACTTCAACAAATTAGAAACACTGCAAGACACCATATGGAAGGTGCAATCAATATCACTCTGCCAAGTTAAAACTTTCTCGTCATAGGTGGCGTTCATCAAACTAGAAGCAATACATGCTAGAAATCATATTCAAGACGCAAACCAATATCACACTGCCAACTTAAAGGTGTCCCATCATAAGTGACTGATGCAGGATACACAAGAAGAGTAGTTTCATGTAAGAACATGGTGTGATAGACAGATATAGTATGTACCAAAAACAGGAAAGCGTGTCATATTCACATGTATCATGTGTAAGCTAAGAGCATCTCCAGCCGTTGGCCCCCCAGGAGGGGCTAAAAATCGCCCCCTGGGAGCGCACCAGCGCTAACCCACGCGCTGGGGGCGTGATGCCCCCCAGTCACGGCGCCCATCTTATTTTGAAAAATGTAAACACGGCACAAAAATGGCGCAAATTCATTGCAAACTTCGTCGAGTTCGTTCAAACTTAAACATATTTTACAAAAAAAGAAAAAAACTACTAGGGGCCGCCACTCACCATCTCCATCGCCGCTCCTCGCCGTCCGCCTTGCCGCTCCCCGCCGCCCGCCAGCCGCTACAGCCGAGTAGGCTGTAGAACCACGTGTAGTCACCGTCGTCGTCGTCCTCGTCGTCGTCCTTGTCGTCGTCGTCGCCTCCTCCTCCGCCGCCGTCCCTGCTGCATCCCTCCCCCGGTTGGCGCGGCGGGTTGGTCGGTCCGGGGGTGGCCTCCTCGTCGTCGCTGTCGAGGATGATGACGCCGTGCTCGTCCTCGCGCCCGCGTTTGCGGTCTTTGATATCCTCTAGGGCCCGGTGCTGCCGGACCATCTCGTCGCGGAGGTAGTCGTCCCACGCCCACTACAGGGCGTCCTCGTCGGAGAAGCCGCGCCGGGCTATCTCCTCGTACTATGGGGGGAGGCTGGGCTCCGGCTTGGGCTCGACGAGGACGAAGCGGCCGGATGGGGGGTTGGAGTCACCGATGCGGATGACGGAGGAGCTGCGGGTGCGCGTGCTGACCGACGTATCTTGGGGCTCCGGCTTGACAGGGCGGAGGCAGGGACAGCCCAACAAGCGGCAGGACGATGAGGAGGACGCGCCGGGCCGCTCATGCGCCTCGGTGTCTAGGAGCTCCCACGGCGGCATGAGAAGGTCGGGGGGGGGGGGTACTCGAGGCGCAATGTGTTGCCGCCCTCGATGTACTCGAGGACGGCCTCCAACGTGCAGCCGGGTACGCCCCACCACCAGCGCCGTCCCTCGGAGTTGAGCCTGCCGGATGCATGACGCCGTTCGTCGCCTCGAGCTACTCGGCGTGTCGGTGGCGGAAATAGGGCTCCCAGAGCGGGCTGTCAGGGGTGTACCACGGGCCTTCCCTCGCCGCCCGTGGCAGGGACGCGTGGATGCGTGCGATCTCTGCATGCCGCGCTGCCCCGATGGGCGGTGGTGGCACCGACATGTCGCCGACGCTGATCCTCCACGACCCGGGCACCCGCATGTCCGGCGGGGCCGGGTACTCGGCCTCGAAGAGGAGGCGAGCCTCGTCCTCGTGAAGATAGCGGCGGCCGAAACCATTCGCCGCCACGCCGTCGCCTGGGAAGCGCTCGGCCATCCTTCTGAGCTGGAGACGGTGAGAGGAGGAAAAGGGAGAAGTGGGCGCGTCGGCGGTGTAGTGTGCGTGTGTATCTCCGGCGCGCTGGTTCTCGGCTTATATAGGCGGAAGCACCGCACGGTAGGTTGGCCGACGCGTTACGCGTGGTTGGAGACGTGGCGGCCGAGGGGACGCGCGTCGCCCGGACTTCACTGTGCCGCCCATGAGGCATCAATGGAGGCTGACCAGCGCGGCAGAGCGTGCAGCTTTGGCATTGATTCGCCACGGGAAATGAGGCGATGAGGACGACAAAGCGGCGAGAGGGGAGCCGAGTCGCTGACGCGGCTGACCCACGGTGCTTTCGCACCATAAAAGATTCGCCCGGCGCCCCCGAGCGACCCCCAGCACGCCTGGTTCGGGTTGGGTCCGCTGGCGCCAATTTCGGCCAGAGCCGGTGAAAAATGCGCCCCTGGGGGCGCGACTGGGCCAATTTTTTGGCGCCGGCGGCCGAAAAATCGCCTGGGGGGCCTTGTTGGGGGCGCGGCTGGAGATGCTCTAAGTAGATGCAGTTTACACTAATTAGGCGCAATACGAGCTAGACACCATATGCAACATGCAACCAGATATCACACTGCCAAGTTAGAGCAAGCATCTTGGATGGTGGAGTAGGGGAGCGGAGACTTGGACCTTGTAATGCACTATCAGTACAAGAAGAATTGGTACAGATGCTTCGTTTACATTGCTGCAGAGGACCACCATCATCGCCTTCCTTACTCATTTCCTTCCTCTTTCTTGATTTTGCCTTGTCAAGTTAAACCCACAAGAAAAAGGAATAAAATTTTCTCTTCAGAACTCATTGATGCATGATACTGACGAACAATACTTTCATGTAAGGCAGCCGCATGATAGGAGGATGGAATATGTATGAAAAACAGGACGGCGTGACATATTGACATGTATGATGTATAAAGTGTAAACTAAGCACAAGGTGCTTGAACTTGTTAGAATAGATGCAAGCTAGAAACCATATGAAAGATGAAACCAATATCACTCTGCCAAATTAAAAGGGTGCCCTAACAAATGTATTTGACCAAATTGGAAGCAATACATGGCAACATGCTAGAAATAATATGCAATATGCAACGAATAAAGGTGACTCATCGTAAGTGATTGATGCAGGATACAGAAGAGAGGTAGTTTCATGTAAGAACAAGGTTAACACATAGATGTAGTGTGTACCAAAAATAGGAAGGCATGTCATATTCACAGGTATAGTGTGTAAACTAAGCAGATGCAATTTACGCTAATTAGAAGCATTACAAGCTAGACACCGTATGCAACATGCAACCACATATCACACTGCGAAGTTAGAGCAAGCACCTGTGATGGTGGTGTAGGGGAAGTGCGGTCTTCAGGTACATAGCTATGTTCAATATCTTCATTTAGGCTTGCTGTTTCTTGAGAATCATGTGGAGAGGATGAAATTGAATTCTTTATAAGAGTATTGCATCTATTAACCCACGCGCGTGACTGTCTCATCATAAGCGATAGATGCAGGATACACAAGAACAATAGTTTGATGTAAGAACATGGTGTGATAGGCAGATGTAGTATGTACCAAAAACAGGAAGGCATGTCATATTCACATGTATAATGTGTAAGCTAAGGAGATGCAATTTAACAAATTAGAAGCATTGATGAGGGATACACAAGAAAAGTAGTTTGATGTAAGAACATGGTTAATAGAAAGACGTAGTATGTACCAAAAACAGGAAGGCATGTCATATTCACAGGTATAATGTGTTAACTAAGCAGATGCAATTTACCCTAATTAGAAGCATTACAAGGTAGACACCATATGCAACATGCAACCACATATCACACTGCCAAGTAAGAGCAAGCACCTGGGATGGTGGTGTGGGGGAATTGCGGTGATCAACTAAAGAGCTACGTTGACTATCTTCATTTAGCCTTGCTGTTTCTTGAGAATCATGTGGGGAGGATGACACTGCACTCTTTAAACGAGTAGGGCGTCTCACAGTAACCCACTCGGGTGACTGTCTCATCATAAGTGATTGACGAGGGATGCAAAAGGGCATTGGTTTGATGTACGAACATGGTTAACAGACATATGTAGTATGTATCAAAAACAGGAAGGCATGTCATTATCAAAGGTATAATGTGTAAAGTAAGCAGATGCAATTTAACCAAATTGGAAGACAAGCTAGACACCATATGCAACATGCAACCACATTTGACAGTGCGAAGTTAAAGCAAGCACCTGGGATGGTTGTGTGTGGTAATTGAGATCATCAACTGCAGAGCTATGTTTACTGTCTCCAACTCCTGACACTTCACCCATTAGAGCGCTGAAACGCTTAGTGCTTATCTTCGAATTACACTGGAGAGACTTCTGTCTTTTCTTTTCTGCATTCATCAACACTGCGTCAGAGTCTGAAATACCCATGCATAAAAACAATAGTGTGAGTATGGGTGAAGTGTGTGCACAATTAGTACAGTGTAAAGGTAGCAGATAGAAGGTCGGTGAGAAATAAATGACGAGAAACATATGATAGCTCTACAACATGCATGGCACACTAAATTACTACAGGATTCTATGAAAATAACAGTCGACTGAAAGCAAATAGGTCAGTCTATTTTTTCTGCACCGTCCAATGTACAAAGAACGGGCAGATCGCCTTCATCTACCTCCAGCCAGTCAGTGTTGACGATCTTCCTCGAAACGCCAGCGACCACCGGCCTAGTATTCCTCCCCTGCCTGCGCCCTCCCCTCAACCTCACCGCACCGCCGTGCTTGGCACCACCCCCAGCCATCCATTCAAGCCCCGCCGACCTCCAGATCGGGCGCAAGCATCTCCTGCGCCCCACACCCATATGATAGACACCGATGCACCGCTTCCCCGGGGAACATGCGGACTAGGTGCTCCGCGCGCCTAAGTGGGTGCTGCTTCTTTTAATTGTGGTTCGACTGACCCTAAAATGAAATCCAAGCGGGCTACTGACCTCTAGCAAAGGTGAAATAGTAAAAGGGAGGAAACCTTGTGCATTTAGTATCACGAAGAAGATGCAGTAAGAAGCGCTCAACTAGTTTCTTTCGTGGGATGAATACGGTGTGAGCGGAGACGTAAGATTTGCACGAGGGAAGAGGAGTACCTCTTTCTGCTGGCAGTGCTGTGTCCTCCTTCCGTTTTTCCGATGATCTTCTTGTTGTTCGCCGGAAACAAGAAGTGGTGGAGGACGGTGCAGCCTTGGACGAACCCATGGCCAAGTTGTTGAGTGTGGTGTGGTGGCCGTCTGTCGGCAGCGGGGAAGCAGATCCGAGGCGGCGAACGACAGCGTAGCGGGAACAGCTCTGGTGCGGTGGACGGTTGCGATAGTGGAGCCACAACAGTGAGGCGCATGACGGTGTGGTCGGAGTGGTTCTGGTATGGCGTACGTCGACGTCGGCGTCGTGGATGCAGCTCTGCCTCGGCTTCAGCTGCTAAGTCCTTGAGGGCGTTGCGGTTGCGGTTGCGTTGGACGACGACGTCGGGGTACCGACTCTGGCGTGATGGAGGAGGGCGGCGGTGGATTGGCCGCTATGGGGTGGAGGACGGAGGAGGCTGGGGTTTCGCGGCTGGTGGAGAGAATGTTTTCGCGCCCACGGAGTATGAATGGGGAAACGGAAGGAGGCGGGGAACTAAGGGGGAACAATGTTTTGGTTTGATACGCGCTTGTTTGAATTTAGGGAAAGTTACAAACTTTGCCCCCATCTAAAATTTCGGACATATTGCGGGTTGGGGGTAGGACAGTCATGTTAGGTGTCCCAAATGTGGGCGGGATAGATTTCGGCTGAGCGCATGTGTGTTTAGGCGCCCACGGCATATGAATGCTTCTCGGAGGCGGTTGAGACTGGCGTCTTGGTGAAGTTCAAACCTACCCCGGTTTAGACCTGTGGACATTGGGCCGATAGGCTACACGGGCCAGAGTCAGAATAGTAATTTCCTACCACCAAAACATTAGTCTCGCGTGGTTTCGGGTGACTATAGGCCTATTTGGCACTTTGTTCAATATTTGGGAGCAGAAGCATTAACGTTTTCGGTTCTCTTGAATTGAACTTTCAGGATTTGTCAAACTTCACAAATCTTTACTCTTGAAAATCCTAAAGCTACGATTATTTTGGAATGGAGGGGGTACATTTGAATATACATTATACACAAGTATATATTAAAAAATATGCAACTTACCTCAGTTTATGCATGGTTCTACATATAATCTCCTTGGTTGCAAAAAAAGTTAGATATGTGTATGAATATATATAGCATGTTCAAACTCACAACAAAGATTGATGCCCCCTTTTACATCTGATTTACAAATGCCATTATCTCGGGTTCAAATAGATGAATGCACTTCCTATGAATTTGAATCTTCGAAACCCCCTTTATGTTGAATTCGACATGTATTCTATTTCGTAGCTAGCAATTTGGAATGTATCCATGCAAGTGACAAATGTATAAAGTGTTTCACACTAACAACAAGGAGTGCACTAATTAATGTTTATATATGAATTGAAAAAGCATCCATTGCCTGTATTTCAAACCTCTCTCACTCTATGGATCGATAATATGAAATAAACACATGCACATGCTAGAATTCAATAGAGTATGGGTGTCTGATAGACCAATTTTCGTCCATACGCAATTTGCAAAATTCATGATCTCATCCAAAAATAATAATGCCATTTATATTTTATTTTAATGCGTAGAACCGCCTTTTACACGTAGATGCACTATGCCTCGCCCCGTTCTCACAAACGCGTTATATCTCTCTCTATCTAACACATAAGTGCACACACTTTATATGCATCAACATTTCTCTTTCACACATGCTCACAATCTCTCTCAGGGCGTCGAGGTGTTTCACGCACATGCTCTCTCTGTTTCTCTCTCTCTCTTTCTGACTACTATGTACCACTCTTTTTCACTAATCTCAGTTGGAAAACACTATTTCTCTCACATGCATATATACACACGCACGGTCTCTACTAGCCCTCTATACGCACATATATGTGCCTACGTGTCTCCCGCACGCACATTATCTTTAGGCCTCTCTCGCACACATTGCCTCCCCGACACACCTCTCTCTTAGTAGTTGGTAGATATGATTTCATCATATCATTTGGTAGGATATCCCTGGCTGTTAGGCTGGATGGTAATACGAGGCAAAGTTTTACCCTAGTTCGGATCGGACCCTTGCAGTTGAAGAAAGAGCCTACTCCTGGTACTGTATATTAGTGATAGGGGTGTGTACAAGGTACACGTGAATACCAGGCATTGTGCGTGTGCGTATACTATCGACGAACTAGCCCCCAAGCTTGTATAACATACTAAGGGCCTAGAGTTACAAATCATATATAGTCGGCTTATCACCAGTGGGGATAGAGTCCTCCGTGACTCTAGTCGTAGCTTCGTGTTGTACGCCGAGTCCTCCACATGGGTCTTCGTATAACACGTCTCGGTCCAACCTATATGTGGTGCAGGATGGAACCAACCCATGAGTCTTCATGTTGACCCACCACAACTAGAAATGATGTGCCCACCACACCACACACGCAATCGGCCACTAAGGAAATAAGCTTATACAATAGTACAACGGTATCTAGCTCACGATACGTCTCCATATTTTGTTGATGACACTGACGGACTTTGCATTTGATGTGTGCTCCGTATTTGGTTGACGGCACTTATGGTCATTGTATTTGAAGCGAAAGCACGATATGGTCACTAGACTTCAGAATACGCTCATCACGGTCACCACATACATTTTGTCGTGCTAACCAACATGTGGTTGGATGGTTAGGAGGACAGTGGTTTCTCGAGCCCACCAAGGTTAAAGTCGTGGTGCTCGCATTTATCTTGTGTTAATTTCAGTATTTTCCGGCGATGTACGTTCAGTGGGAGGAGACGTTCCACTTGACTACGAGGCACCTATGGTGACTTCGTAAAATCTCAAGATCATATATGCTGGCCCACTCTCTCGAAGGTGCTCATAGGGGTAGGGTTCGCGTGTGTGCGCTTATAGCGGTGAGTGCTTGCGCGTATATATGAGCCCTTGCGTCTGTACCGTGTTAAAAAAACATGTCATGATTATACGGTCACTGGCTCACCCGTACAACTCCGTATTTTGTTGATGACACAATCGATTGACCAGTCAAACGTTCCACGTGGTGCAACTAGTGTTGCACCATCGGGTGCGTAACCGTGGGGCCCACCTGTCAGCCCGTATATGAAAGAAAGAAATGGTACTTTGAGACCGTACTGTGTTAATAAAATAGGAGTACATTTTAGGGTGATCATACGGTCATTGGCTCACCATACAGCTCCGTAATTTGTTGATAACACGATCAATTGACTAGTCAAACGGTCCACATTCAGCAGCGCACATTACCATAGGGCCCACCCGTCAGCGATATGAATGACAGAAATGGTAATAACTTAGTGGTAGGTGGGTATTCGAAGTCGTGAGACCTCTGGTTGGCAGTCACCGGCGGTTGGGGGGGGGGGCGTTCATTGGGCGGTAGGGTGGGGATCGCTGGAGAAAAAGCTCGGCGCGCAGGGGGGAGGGGGGCTAGAGGGATGGCCGGTGCAACGGCGGACCGGCGGTGGGGAGTGGTTTCAGGGAGGGCAGGCCAGCCGCGGGCGGCGGGGGCTGGCGGTTTGGCCAGTGGTGGCTGGCGGCTCAGGGGGGGGGGTGGAGTTTGATGATAAACTGGAGGCCCTTAATTTCGTATCCAACGGCTGGAAAATCTAATGACCAGGGATGAAAAAGTCAGTCGACTGACGTGTAGCCTCACCCCGCACGTACACATGCACGCATGCAAGACATGCACGCATGCAGGCGTGCAACACTCACACGTACACATAACGTACACACGCACGCATGCTGGCGTGCAACACTGACACGTACACATGCACTCACGAACACACGCACATACGCATCCATGCATGCAACACTGAAACATACCCTTGGACACACGCAACACTTGCACGCCTGCATGCACACAGCACACGACACAAGACATACGCTCAACCTATACGTGCATGCACCCTTTGTTAAGGACATGGATTGTTACGGGTATTAATCAATCTTATCTGTGATAAGCAGAACATTGATGTTTGTAGCGGTCTTTATGAATCACAATGTATCGAACGGGCTATCAACATAGTAGGCTTATCTACATGAAAAAGATGATGTCACACTCAATGAACAACATAAGTGTATGAAATGCCCGCTTCTGACCGCCCTGGCCCACCAAAGGTTCCTCTGCTGTGCGTTGCCTGCGTTGGGTCACTAACATGCATGCCATGCACCCAAAGAGCCCACATGTCAGTGGAAGAATGACGCGGTGTCCTAGGTCAGAGTCGAGGGCGCCACTCGCGGCACGCCAGGCTGAACACGCCTCCGTGCCGCATTCAAACGCCTCCATGAAACCCGCCCGTGTGGAAGCCGAGAAACCCACTCTGGACACACGTCCGTTCATGACCTGGCCGGCGCTAAACGCAACGCCGGCTGAGCTCCTCCCGTCCACCGTCTATTTAATCTCCTATCTAAACTAGGCCAAACGCCGGCCAAGAATCGCACACCTCCGCCGCTCCCCTATCTCCTCCACCATTTTATCCAGTCTTACAATGGCTTACGAAGAGTAGTTATTCCGCATCCAAGCCGGCTGGGTAGCCCGCCGGATACGAGCTATGCAGCTTGCTGATCCACCTCCCTCCCCTCGCCCGACGGAGCCAGTTGCCGCCCCAAGCCGGCGCGCGGTTCAGCAACTCACCGCTGCAGGCCAGCTCGACGAGGAGCGGCGCACAGACGTCGTTGCTGCCGTCCACGCCGCCACCTCATACCGCGTCTCCCGTTTCTGTGGTCAAGACTCCCATGCCGACGGCCGCGCCATGCAAGCAGCGACAGAAGCCGGGTGCCCGGAGAGCGATGAGTCTATGGCCAGCGCCTCCACGTCCGCCGCCATCATCGTGGATAAGTAGAACACGGGAGGCCGCCGCCGCTTGGGTCCCATGAAGGCCACCACGGAGGCGACGCCGACGTACACAGCAGGTGTCTTGCCAGATCCTTTTGTTGAGAGGACCTTCGTCGACCCCACATGGGCTCCACAGAAGAGGGGAATGTTAGGATGAACTAGAGCCGGTGCCGGCCATGGAGAAGTAGTGGCCGGTGATGAACTCAAACCAGTGCCGGACACCATCATCTTCGGCACCAGCCAATGATATCAGTTGGACAGTGGGGAAGCGAGCCGTCCTTTGTGCTGAAGCATATACCTCCGGGGCTCCCAGCAGTCTGGTGATCGTGTTGCCGGACATGAGGAACACAAATCGATCGGCGGGCGACCATTTAGGCCATGTATTATATACCTGTGCTGTCCAGAACTAGCACCGTGTAGTTCATTTGAATGTAATGAAATCCGTCATGTTTGTATGAAAATTCGGCATTTTATATGATTTCCGTTGTTGTTTATATGAAATATCAGTTTGTCTACATGTTTGCGTGAATTTCATCCGGTTGGTTGAGTTGCTGTCATAATGTGTACGGCTACGGTTGGATGTCGTAATTTGCGGGTCGCCGGTCGGTCTGCGGACGGCTCGGGCGGTGTTGTGGGACAAAAAAACACAACTCGTGCGAGCTCGTCTCCAACATGCGCGCTGGAGGATGCATGATAGCATGAGCACCCGAGCCATTCCTCGTTCATCGGTGGCAAAGGCACCGGTGGACAAAAGGGTCGCCAATATTTTGGCTACCCCGGGCAAGATCCAAACAGCCCCTCCCAACAGATTCAAATCCCTCATTCGCCGTGGAATTTTGCCATGTGTTGTTTTCATGGACTAGCAAGATGCCCATGCATTGCACGGAACATCAAGATGCATTTTTTTACAAACTCCCGCATGCAAGCAAGGGATAATTAATGTCCTCCTTTACTAGTACCACGAGGCAAACACCATTAATATTGCATCGATTAGTGTTAGTGGCCTTGTATATCTGCAAATTGTAATTTTGATAGTGGCCCCTTGTAGTATATAAAAATGGAGGGAGAAAGATGAGAGATAAGGTGAGGAGGAGTGGGGCATGGTGGTGACTGGTGGTCGGACTGGGCGGAGGCATGGGGATGGACGGCGCATTATGCCTAGGTTTGTAACTCTCTCACACACACCCACATAGGTGGGGGACGTGCATGAAGAGAAGAGGTGCGCGCATGACGCACGTACTCCCATCTCTTTCCCAACCACACCCATGCGGGTACACGGTGGAGCTCATTTCTGTATGAAAAAGGCAGCCCACGTGGTAATTTGACACGTGTACTGGTTGTCAACTTGGTGGAGGGAGGATCGTCTACAACGGGTGAACAAACAAATTGCGACTTGATGTGTTATGTTAAAAAAGAGGCAAACTATGTGGGGCCTAACTTAGAGGCAAGGCTCTATACACTGGAGTACTTTTGATGTGTCCCATCAACTCGAAGAATGAGGAGAAGCTTGCTTAGTACGCCGTCTCCCCCGCCCACAGGCGCGGTGGCTCACAGGATGAGGTGAAGCTTGCTTTACGAGTAGTAGTAGTAGTACTCCTACTACTGTACGCCTTACGCCTGCTCCCTCGCCCACGCACGCGATGGCTCGGAGCACGAGGAGAAAATTTTACTACTCCCTCCGTTTACTCCTCGTCCCTACTATGTACCTTGGTCAGTACTCCCTCCATTTACTTATACAAGGCCACTATAAAAAAATACATTTTGCATCTATACAAGGCCACAAATAGTAATCGAGACAAAAGTTACTACTCCCTCCTTTCTAGTTTATGGCTCAATTTCAAAATCTCTCCAACCAAGGTAGACGGTGAGTGGTCGAATTAATTTCATAGTTTGCACAAGTAATTAGTACGCTCGTTTTTCTCAAGAAGTTATGTTTACCAAGGCATTAATTAGAACGAATGCATGAATGACCACTAGATTTCCATGAACTTGTACATGCATTGGTTAGTTTCCTCTTGACATTGCTTGCGTCGGGTGATCTAACGCACCTCGAAATCCAACATGTAATGGTATTACTACAGCTAGCCGGTGTCACTAGCACCGGGTCCAATTTGCACTTGCTTAATATAATCCATTTGATTTAGTGTGTAGGTTAGTTATTGTTTGACATGTAGGCATATGTTCTTCTATGTGGACACCGGGTAATTTTCAGTCTGGGTTTGCCCCTCACTACTACTAGTATAGTAGAACTAAGACTTATCAAACGGAAAAACGAATGTTTTTTAGATGAGCCCTATAAACCCTAGTGGGTACATACTCCGTAAAAACTGATATTAAGTCACTCCCTTTCATGAATTCTGTAGTATACTCCTCTGTCCACGCTCCCTTTCATGAATTTTGTACTTCCTGTCGCTGACATGTGGGACATATATCAACCGGGTCGACGTGTCAAGCACCAAATAACAGTGCAGAACAGCAGGGGGGACGCACCCCACTCGTACTGGCCCAGTAGTAGTAAAGAGCAATGAGACGTCAAATCACAATGCCGCACCTTCCCAGACGGACGAAGCAACCATATTATTTCACACTTTGGTTCGCCATCATCTCAAACCACCTAGTATTGCTTCTGCCTCAAGAGGGACACGCGCATCGCCTTGGTACGTCATGACACGTGGGACCGCATGACAGACCATGCTCCCCCGCCGATCGCTCAGTAAAATCACCTCAGTTTTACTATACTTCCTCCGTATCGATTTACTACATGGCATGCACGTCGTTCTAGGTTGAGAATTTAACTGGCTATATATGTGATGAACAATACTCTAGCCTTTTAAAAAATCTATACTTTTGTACAGTAGTACTATCGATGGATTGCGCCATGGAGCAAAAATTGAAATTAAAGAAAAAGGTGGTGCATATAGAGAGCGCTCGTCGTCAAATTATGCATATAGTACTACTAAAAAAGCTAGTACGTGCTTAATTGGGGTGCTAAATTCTATTAAAGAAATACTAGTAGTATGTACATACTAAAGAGTTAAAGTAACAAGAAGAAACATAACATAGTTCCGCTGGGGGCTCAGCGCAATACGCCCCCCAAATTAAACTAAGCACACCTGAAATTATACTTGAAAGCACAAGTGCTCTCTGGGTGGTTTTGGTAATTAATGTCAACATATCTCTTGTTGGACTAACACTTTTACCTAGTATGTTTCAGATAAGTTCAACAATGGAGTGGCATGGACTAAAGATGTGGAATCCCTTCTAGATGCAAAGGACAAAGGATTGGCTCAAGCTCCAAGCTCAAGACTCTACATTTTCTATTTTAGTGATCCAAGATCACATTGAGTCTATAGGAAAAGTCAATACTATCAAGAGGGGATGAGGTGTTGCTTAATGGCTTGCTTGCTCAAAGTGCTTAGTGATATGCTCCAAAGCCCTCAACTACTTTCTCACATCCACATATGTCCTAAACCAAAAGTCTAACTCGGCCCCACCGATTCTTTCTATCCGACGCCACCGAGTTCAGATGTCATAGCCACTGCCACAAATCCTAGGCAAATTGGTCTCACCGATAGGGATCTCGGTCTCACCGAGATGGGATTGTAATCTCTCTGTGTATGTCCATTACAAAAATCGGTCTCACCGAGTTTGAGAAATCGATACTACCGAGATTACAATGAAAACTCTCTGGTTAACTCATTACCAAAATCGGTCCTACCGAGTTTGCCTGACCAACTCTCTGGTTAGCTTATTACCAAAATCGGTCCCACCGAGTTTGTGTAATCGGTCTCATCGAGATTACGTTAAGCCCTAACCCTAACCATATCGGTCCTACCAAGTTGCATGTCGGTCCCACCAAAAATCGTAACGGTCACTAAATTTGCTGAATCGGTCTGACCGAGTTTACCAATTCGGTCCCACCAAGTTTGGCAAGTTGTGTGTAACGGTTAGATTTTGTGTGGAGGCTATATATACCCCTCCACCTCCTCTTCATTCATGGAGAGAGCCATCAGAACGAACCTACACTTCCAGCATCCATTTTCTGAGAGAGAATCACCTACTCATGTGTTGAGGCCAAGATATTCCATTCCTACCATATGAATCTTGATCTCTAGCCTTCCCCAAGTTGCTTTCCACTCAAATCTTCTTTCCACCAAATCCAAATCCTATGAGAGAGAGTTGAGTGTTGGGGAGACTATCATTTGAAGCACAAGAGCAAGGAGTTCATCATCAACACACCATTTGTTACTTCTTGGAGAGTGGTGTCTCCTAGATTGGCTAGGTGTCACTTGGGAGCCTCCGACAAGATTGTGGAGTTGAACCAAGGAGTTTGTAAGGGCAAGGAGATCGCCTACTTCGTGAAGATCTACTGCTAGTGAGGCAAGTCCTTCGTGGGCGACGACCATGGTGGGATAGACAAGGTTGCTTCTTCGTGGACCCTTCGTGGGTGGAGCCCTCCGTGGACTCGCGCATCCGTTACCCTTCGTGGGTTGAAGTCTCCATCAATGTGGATGTACGATAGCACCACCTATCGGAACCACGACAAAAATATCCGTGTCTCCAATTGCGTTTGAATCCTCCATTTCCCTTCCCTTTACATTTTTGCAAGTTGCATGCTTTACTTTCCGCTGCTCATATACTCTATGCATGCTTGCTTGTTATGTGTTGTGAGTGTTAAACTTGTGCCTAAACTCCACTCCAACTTAAAGAAGTTAAAAACTGCAACTTTTGGTACTTAGTGTCTAATCAGCCCCCCTCTAGACACCCTTCTCGATCCTTTCAATTTGTATCAGAGATTTGGTCTCCATTTTTTTGGTTTAAACACCATTGGAGGAAGATGGATGAGTCTACTATTGGGAGTCTTAGACATAGAGTGCCTATACTTGATGGAGAGTACTGTCATGAGTGAAAAAATGAGATGCTTGTGATTTTCAGTCAATATCATTTGAACAAGTACATTGCTAGCCCTTGTGCACCTCATGTTGATCCTATGCATCCTACTCTTGATGAGTCAATTGACATGATTCACAATCTTAGAACTATTGAACTTATCACTAAAGGCTTGCCTAGAAACTTGATTGGATGTTTGCCTACTCTTAAGTGTGCCTACACTATATGGAAATTTCTTGAGGAACGCTTTCCAAATTATTCTTTGAAAAATCTAGATGAAATTCTCCATAAGTCTATTGCCTTGAGTAAGATGAATTCCAATGATCCTATGTTTGGTGATTGTCTATTTGAGCTTACAAACCTTATGCGTGCCAAAGGAGATGTTGGAATTATTAGTGATATTATTTCCGAAGCTATAAAAATTCATAAGCAAGATCATTGTCAAACTCACTCTAATGAATCACCCTCTCTAGGATTTGATCCACCACATGACGATGTTGAACATGGATACTATGATGAGGATGATGATAGTGACTTTAATCTTGATGATGCAATGAGACACTTTGGTCTTATGGCAAATCTTCGGGGATATATGGCAGGAGGAAAGGAATGGGTTCTTGATAGTGGATGTACCGATCACATGACCGGAGATAAAGACATGTTTCGTGACACTACAAGAAATATGTCAACTAGTGACCTTCTATTAGTGACCCTGGAAGAATTAGTCATAGATCTATGACCATTTGAGACCAATTGGTCAAAAGCTGTTCGGGGGGCTCCAAACCCTAAACCATTGTGACCATTTTGGTCAGAAAGGTCGTAATTTCCTTACACGAAATGGTCATAAAGCAAACGGCGCTGGTCCACTGCCTTATTTCTAGTTGTTAACGACCAATATAGATGGTCACAGCCTTGTAAATTGTGGTGGCTTGTGATGACTAGGCGCCATCTCATCAGTTTTGCCTATGTGTCATGTCCATGTGTCAATTTTTGCCCTAGGTTGTGAAGCAACCTATATTTCTATTATTCCAAAAATTCCCAAAAAATTCTCGTAAATTGTTTGGATCATATCTTCATCAAATATGTCAAAAACCTTCCTTGCCTAGTTCAAAAATAACTCAGCAATATTCAGTTTCCTATTCTGTTCAGAGTAGCACTTTGTGACGGAAGTGTTATTTATATATTCTTGATTTCCTAAAAATTAGTGAAGACATTCTTCTTAGTATATGATCATCCTCAGCCAAAACTCACGCCCATTGGCCATGTGCATTTCCCGTACCGCTAATCAAACACTTGGCTGCTAATTCATCTTTGAGCATAGTTCGGTCTCCTCATGAGAATATTATGTTGTAATTTTCTTCCTAGCACCTACCTGGGGAGTTCCCAACCCACTAGACATGCCTAGGCCGCCCAGAACGCATGGCAACACCACGGTCACGCAGTGACCACGCGGCGGGCCTGCGAGCTTATGCGCTCTAGAGTTGGAGCCCTCGGCCACCGTCCAAACCTTGATGTCTCGCCATCAAACCATGTATTTCTGATTAAATAGATACTTATTTACCTAGAAATGATTTTTGGAAAAAATAAAGACCAGACTATGAGGCAGCTGCAGTTCAAAATTGACCCGCTTCCTACTGAATCGGTGGGAATTTGTCTTTTTCACCAGAGGTGGATCAAAACTTTTGACACCCAACCATTTTGTCAATTGTGCATTAAATATGGCCTAGTATTTTATAAAATTGATTAGGTCCAATTTTGCAACAAATATATGGTAGGTCCTTCACAAAAAAACTCACTTCGGGCACTCGGAAAATGGAAAATGTATTTTCTGTGAAAAGAAAATGAAAACTCCCTTAGGCAACATTGTTTGGAATTCCAAGATGCACCCTTGTGCACAATATGAGATCATCTGAACAAACTATGCAATGAATGTGTCCATAAGATTGATCATTTGGCTTGAAAGCCATGAATCTTCACGCATGATAGCTCATTTCTGAGAACACTTTATTAAAATAATTTCCTTATTACAAGTTTATTATTTTTCCTGGAAACTTGGTCAAATATAATGACACAATATGAAGGTTTTCCAATTTTTTGTTTTTTTTTTGAATTTTTTATGCCCATTTCAAAATGCGGTCAAAACGGCGGGCTTGACCGTTCCTACCTAGTGGTTGAATCTTGGATGTTTTTGTGTGTCTCTGATTAGATAGATACTTATGTACCTATAAATGATTTTTGAAAAAAATTAAGAGCAAACTATGAGGCAGCCGCAGTTCAAATTTGACCCGCTTCCAACTGAATTGGCAATTTTTTTTCTTTTTCACGAGAGGTGGATAAAAGCTTTTGAGACCCAACCATTTGGTCAATTGTGGATTAAATATGTCCTAGTTTTTTAGAAAATTTATTTGGTACAATTTTGCAACAAATATTTGGTAGGTCATTCACAAAAAAACTCATTTTGGGCACTTGAAAAATGGAAAATGAATTTTTCGTCCAAAGAAAATGAAAACTTCTGTAGCCAACATTGTTTATCATTCCAATATGCACCCTTGTGCACAATATGAGATCATTGGAACAAACGATGTCATGAATGTGACCATAAGATTGATCATTTGGCTTGAAAGCCATGAATCTTCACACTTGATAGCTCGTTTTCGAGAACACTTTTTCAAAATAATCATCGTATTACAAGTTTATAATTTTTCCTGGTAACTTGGTCACATATAATGACGCGATGCGAGGTTTTCCAATTTTTTGTTTTTTTTGAATTTTTATGCCCGTTTCAAAATGCGGTCAAAACGGCGGGAATGACCATTCCTAGCTAGTGGTTGAATCTTGGAATTTTTTGGTGTTTCTCTGATTAAATAGATACTTATGTACCTAGAAATGATTTTTGGAAAAAATAAATAGAAAACTGCGAGGTAGCTACATTTCAAATTTGACCTGCTTCCAGCTGAATCAGCGGAAATTTGTCTTTTTCACGAGAGGTGGATCAAAACTTTTTACACCCAACCATTTGGTCAATTGTGCACTAAATATGTCCTAGTATTTTAGAAAATTGACTTGGTACAATTTTGCAACAAATAAATGGTAAGTCCTTCACAAAAAAACTCATTTTGGGCACTCGAAAAATGGAAAATGAATTTTTCGTCCAAAGAAAATGAAAACTTCCTTAAGCTACATTGTTTGTCATTCCAATATGCACCCTTGTGCACAGTATGAGATCATTTGAATAAACTATGCCATGAATGTGGCCCTAAGATTGAGCATTTGGGTTGAAAGCCATTCATCTTCACACTTGATAGCTCGTTTTTGAGAACATTTTTTTAAAATAATCGCCATATTACAAGTTTATAATTTTTGCTGGTAACTTGGTCACATATAATGACACAATGCGAAGGTTTTCCAATTTTTTGTTTTTTTTGAATTTTTTATGCCCGTTTCAAAATGCGGTCAAAACAACGGGCATGACCGTTCCTAGCTAGTGGTCGAATCTTGGAATTTGTTTGATGTGTCTCTGATTAAATAGATACTTATGTACATAGAAATGATTTTTGGAAAAAATAAAGAGCAAACTATGAGGCAACTGCAGTTCAAATTTGACCAGCTTCCTACTGAATCGGCGGGAATTTGTCTTTTTCACCAGAGGTGGATCAAAACTTTTGACACTCAACCATTTTGTCAATTGTGCATTAAATATGGCCTAGTATTTTATAAAATTGATTAGTTCTAATTTTGCAACAAATATATGGTAGGTCCTTCACAAAAAACTCATTTCAGGCACTCGAAAAATGGAAAATGAATTTTCCGTGCAAAGAAAATGAAAACTTCCTTAAGCAACATTGTTTGTCATTCCAATATGCACCCTTGTGCACAGTATGAGATCATTTGAACAAACTATGCCATGAATGTGGCCCTAAGATTGAGCATTTGGGTTGAAAGCCATTCATCTTCACACTTGATAGCTCGTTTCTGAGAACATTTTTTTAAAATAATCGCCATATTACAAGTTTATAATTTTTCTGGTAACTTGGTCACATATAATGACACAATGCGAAGGTTTTCCAATTTTTTGTTTTTTTGAATTTTTTATGCCCGTTTCAAAATGCGGTCAAAACAACGGGCATGACCGTTCCTAGCTAGTGGTCAAATCTTGGATTTGTTTGATGTTTCTCTGATTAAATAGATACTTATGTACCTAGAAATGATTTTTGGAAAAAATAAAGAGCAAATTATGAGGCAACTGCAATTCAAATTTGACCCGCTTCCTACTGAATCGGCGGGAATTTGTCTTTTTCACCAGAGGTGGATCAAAACTTTTGACACCCAACCATTTTGTCAATTGTGCATTAAATATGGCCTAGTATTTTATAAAATTGATTAGTTCTAATTTTGCAACAAGTATATGGTAGGTCCTTCACAAGAAAAAACTCATTTCGGGCACTCGAAAAATGGAAAATGAATTTTCTGTGCAAAGAAAATGAAAACTCCCTTAGGCAACATTGTTTGGAATTCCAAGATGCACCCTTGTGCACAATATGAGATCATTTGAACAAACTATGCCATGAATGTGGCCATAAGATTGATCATTTGGCTTGAAAGCCATGAATATTCACGCATGATAGCTCATTTCTGAGAACACTTTTTTAAAATAATTGCCGTATTACAAGTTTATTATTTTTCCTGGAAACTTGGTCACATATAATGACACAATGCAAAAGTTTTCCATTTTTTTTTGTTTTTTTTGAATTTTTTATGCCCGTTTCAAAATGCGGTCAAAACAGCGGGCTTGACCGTTCCTAGCTAGTGGTTGAATCTTGGAATTATTTTGGTGTTTCTCTGAATAAATAGATACTTATGTACCTAGAAATGATTTTTGGAAAAAATAAAAAGCAAACTATAAGGCAGCTGCACTTCAACTTGCCCCGCTTCCAGCTTGATTGGCGAAAATTTGTCTTTTTCATCAGAGGTGGATCGAAACTTTTGACACCCAACCATTTGGTCAATTGTGCATACACATGGCCTAATATTTTATAAAATTGATTTGGTCCAATTTTGAAACTAATATATGGTAGGTCCTTCACGAAATAACTCATTTGTGGCACTCAAAAAAAATGGAAAATGAATTTTTAGTTAACTACGACCAATACTACGACCAATTTAGATGGTCATAACATCATATGCGTGTTCTACATCTTGATTGGTCCGTGGGCGTTTCACGCGGATCGTGGATGGAACACCGTCGGATTCTTGCGGATCCAACGACAATTCTCACCCCAAGCCACCTAAGCCGAAACCCTAGTCCTGGGGACATTTTCCATCCACCCCCCGCCTCCTTTCTTTCTCCCCCGGCTCTCCGGCCCCCGCACGCTTCCCCTCTCCTCCTCCCCTCCCCGCTCCCTCCCATGGCAAACCCCGTCGCCTCCCCTCTCCTCCTTCCCTCCTACGCGCATCGGCCACCTCCCTCCGGCGGAGCTCGACCCTCACCCCCAAGCGCTGCTGCTCCACCCTCTCCCGCGCCCATCCATAGATCGAGCGAGGGGCGAGGCAACGCCAGATCCACCGTGGCCTCCGACTCACGGCCACCAGCACAAGATCCACCATGACTAGCGATCGAGCAGGCGCTCTCCAGCAGCACCAGCAGCACAGATCGAGCAAGCGGCCGAGGGCCCGAGCAGCCGCCTCGCTCCTCGCTGCTGATCCCTAGCTCCCACATCCACCTCCGCCCCATGCCCGACGTCGCCACCGTTCCCAGGAGGATTTTCTCCCTCGCCGACCTCCCTCTTCTTGGTGGGGTGCTCTCCTATGAGGAATGTCGACCTTCTCCCTGTGTGCTTGTGTGTGTATGGATGGATGAACGGTGAGGGAGGGAGGGTGCTAATTTGCTGCTATTTTCTTAGCAGGCCAGGGATGCGTGCCACTGCCACCCCTCCTGCCGCCGCGCGCTGCATCTCTCCTCTTGACGTGGGCCGCTATCCATCCTTTCCCTATTGCAGAGGGAGTTGAAAGGCAGAGGGCGGGATGGTCCAGGAGCAGGCGTCCGTCGGCTTCTTCCACTCCGGCGCCTCCCTCTAGTGGCCCCGATGCTCCTTCAACTCTGGCAGCAATATGTGATGGTTCCTATCTCCTTTGCTCTCTCAACACCTCTTTCTCTCCCATGCTCTGCTTCTTCGTGCCCACGGCCATCGAGCCATTGGCCTGTGTTGGAGAGATCTGATGGGCGTCCTCCTGTCAAATGTGTCAATTTGCTAACCTACTTGGGAAGATCATGCTAATTCCTCAACCAGCCTGCTTGCTGTTTGCTAGCGATAATTCATTGCTTTGCCTGGTGAATTTCATGCAGGAATTTGTGTCTACATTGAATGAACAATGCCCATTTTTAACTAAATGTAGATGTCAGGAAGGATCTGTGTGAACGTTGAATGAACAATGCAAGATTTGTGCTGACTTATGTATGATTTGCGGTGTTCTAATCCCCTTCTGTTTTTCTTCCATTGGGTTGCAGGTCTGACCTACGACACCAACGAAGTCGCTCTCAAGGAGGCCTTCTCTTGGCATGGCGATGTTGTCCAAGGTAGTTCAGATCTACCTGTTCTGGCTTCTTGGTGTTGGACTTGTAGTTTGGGTGAATTAATCAGGGACTATCCTGTGAATGTTGACAGTGAAAGTGATAAGCCATCCTTTGATGGGGAGATCCAAAGGGTACAACTTCGTCAAGTTATCTTCAGAGCATGGATTATGCTGGACTGACTAAGCTGGAGTCCCAATTTCCTTCACTGTGAATTCAGTTAGCCATTGTTTGAGCAAATCATTTCTGCATACATGTGTACTGGGGTTCAGTACTATCTACTATGGTTCATGCATAGGCATATAACTGATGAGATCGAGGATGCCATGGCAGACGCGGCTGGGAATTATGTTGGAGTTCCTCCACGAGCACACCTCCCCTGCCGTCATCCATCGTGACTTCAACTGCAGCATCGTTCTCGACCACAACTATCGCGACCGCATCTCCGACTTCGGCACCACCAAGGTCGACCACAACTGCAGCAACGTCCTCCTCGACCACATCCACTGCCGATGGACACGCAGCGCCCATCGGGACATCACGTCCTGGTTTCATGGTTCAGTGTACAACTCACCACACTATTCGGCAGCGTACCGTTCCTCATGTTAATCTAATCTTGAGCCCGTGAAACGCGTGAAGTTAATTTATGCTCTGAACTCGGTTCGCGGTCTCTAGGATGGTTTGTCCTCACTGCATAGTTGTGATTTAATTTGACTTGTTAACAATGGCTGTCAAACAATCAAACACAAGCAAATTAAATGCTTACTAGTATTCCGTATAGTGCTTGCTGTGCAGTGTATAGTTTTGAATGGTTCAATTATATAGAGCTCTCCATGCCCAAGATGAGAAATTCTCGCTGTCAATCTGTTTGATGCCATCATTTTCTTACAATCATATTATATGTGCTGCTCAACATTCCACCTGCTTTAATCTATCTAGTATTCAGTTTGTACCTCATCTAGCACACTGCCTAAAATTGCCACTATTGTTTTAATGAAATTAGTAGAATTACCTTGTGATTCCTTTGTTTGCTTCATATTATGGTTGCTCTACTACTAGTGTCTTACTAGCTTGTTGTGGCTCATTGTGTTCCTGCTTGTAGTTGATTTTCCATGTGCCTAAGTATATGAGTAGTACACATGCAAGCAAACATTTGAACTCAAACCCATCCATCCTCTGTACTATACTGTACTGAAGAAGTAATGTAGATGAATATACATGAGATACCGTGTAAAACTGACAGTGCCGAACTCATTTATTTATACTACGTAATGCTGAGTTTCCTTGTGAATTCTATGTCCTAATCTAGTTTGTGTTGGTTGAATCGCAGATTGGAAAGGCCGATAGTGAGAAGTGGAAGTCCCTGAGTGATGCTGTTCCATGGAAGATGCCCAACCACGTGGAAGCAACAACTCTATTTCAAGGCCTCCCTCTACATCTCCCTGTTCTGATTTCCAGGCTTAGTCCCTGATTTCTGCTGCTCCAAATTTGCTTACATGCTTGACTAAATTTCATTGTTTGCCAATTAAATTGCTTGCTTGATGCCCCAAAAATTTAGTGCAATTTTGTTTACCAATTGGTTTGGTTGGATTTCTCCCAAGTTAACTATAGTTGTTACAAAATAGATGGCTATTGTCCAATTGGTTCAGTAGAACAAAAGTAGATGGCTGGCATGTGTTGTTTGCTGATAATTAACAAAGTTGGGGTGTTGTATTGAGGTTAACCTGTGCAAAATACTTGCTTGTGGTCCGACTAGACTTCTTTGATGTCCACGTCAAATATATGTTGTTGTATTATGCTTATACTACTTGTATCACCAATGTTTTCTCACTCTGGTACCTCTGTATTTCCTTACGGTCTTGCCTAACCTTTTACTGATATGTACTCTTTGCTCACAATTAAGTTGTATAAGTTGGGCTGCCATGTTAAGGCTAACCTAAGAACACTTGCTTATGAGAACCAATTGGACTTCTTAGATATATTCAAGTGAAGATGTACTATTACTATTGCAGTGAATTATGTCTATGTGAGATTAGAATCTGAGTGCTTTCATTCATATTATGGTATCCTGTTCTCTGTGATAACTCTTGACTTGCAAGATGAATGCATTCTTCTATCCAGCTTTAGTTGTCTTTCATTGTTTGTACTTGCAAGATGATTAGTTCTGTAATTAGATGCATTTTGTTGATAAATTGTTGGCCATCTATGATGGATTTACAGCGCTAATTTGGTTGTACAAGATACTTCAACTCCTGTCCTATATTGTCTGTCCTAGGGTTATCATACACTGTTTCTTTTTGTGCTGCTTGGTGTGTGAGCTGTTCTTTTCTGGAAACATTTACATTGTATGTCTGATATAAGTTGTGTTTCTTTTAGATTCTGCTCGTCTTTACCTATATAACCACCTCATGATTCAGTATTGTATTTCCATTCTTGTAGATTGAAGTCTTGTTGATTTGCTTGCCTGCTAACCCCATTGCAAAAACTTTCTGAACAGATACCTTGGTATGGGATGAAGTGAAGATTGCGGAGTCACTTGATCTTCGTTACCATTGTATTTGTCTTCTGCTATATTATGTCAAGTTGAGTGAAGCAAACATATCCTCGTGTGGGTGTGTGTTATCATCTCCTAATGCTCCTACTAGCTTTCTGGCATTGGCAAACGATTTGGCTCCTCTCACTTGGCCTATGAGCAACACCACTGATGATGAGAGCAGATCCTTTCCCTCAATAGATTAGCATCATTCCATTCTTACTCTATAGTAGAATTGATTGTGATAGAGTGGGTGAATCTATGTGATGTAGAGATACACTAAGATCATGCAAAAATATATATTAGTTCTGCTAATGCTTACCAGTGAATTCAAGTCTGCTTGTTTGATGGTCAAACACTTGTGCATACTGATTTGTGTCCTTTGTGGTTTGGGGAAAGGAAAGTAGAAAGGAAATAGTAATGTTGCCAATTGTTGTAGTGGTTTGTGATTCGGATCAACTAAACTGAAAGTGAGATACTGAGACGTGGATCACACTAGTACTATTTCGGTATTTCTTGCTTGCTTGTTTGCTTGTGCTTTTTGCTGAAGCAGGTGAGCTGATTTTCTGCTCTTGGTTTCTGTAGCAATTGGAGGAGGAGTTGGTGCCGAGGATTGGACCAGATGTGCTTTGATTCGTGATCTACAGCGCCCTTGATCTCAGGTTCGTGATCTGCAGTGCCCTTTCTTGTTTGTTCAGACTAAATTCAGTTAGAGCAAGTTAAGCTTCAAACTGCATAAGAAAAGAATAAAAACAGACTCCTAAATTTGGTTAGAACAAGTTGAGTACTTGGAGTATATTCAGCGACCTTGCTTGTTTGTTCTGACTAAATTCTATTGCCTCGCATGACCATGAGTGGAGGCTGGATCAGATCCGGAGGGCGTTCCAGGGCCTCGAGGGCTCCCATGTCTGGCCCTTCTAGGTCAAGCCTCGCTTTGCTGTTTGTTTCTCCTGTAGTGTACATTATATTTCTTGGTTTTGCTGTTTGCAACGCTACCTGCGTGCTACTGTCTTAGTTTGCTGCTGCTTTTCGTGCTTCACTGAAGTTTCAAATTAGAAGAAGTTTCAAATTCTTATGCTGGTTTATGTTCTCTTTGTAGGTTATGAGATATGCTGCTGGAGAGATGCCGTTAGCAAACTGGAAGGGCTGCAACCAAATCCAATCGACAGCATGGCAGTGGTCTCTGAATATCTAAGCTGGTGATCATCTTTTCAGGGATTCCTTTTTTGTTTGGCCTTCTTGTAGGTTTGCACATAAGTGGAAGTTGTAGTGTATATTAGTAGTTGCTGGAGCTGTGGTGGTGATATTTTTGGACTGGCTGTTGTTTGCTATGTATAGATAATGTGATGAAGATGTAACTGCAACAAATGATGTACGATTGTAGAGTGAAAAAAATGTTGCTTTGATAGCAAAGTTGAAAAAAATTGAATTATTTCTCTCTCGTCCAGTCCTTTGAATTAGTGGGCTGAAAATATTGATGGGTTGGAAGAGGCCTTAGCCCAAACAATACTGGACAAAAAATAAAAGGAAAAACGTCTTAAAAAATTAAAGAATTAAATGGACCGCAAAACGGCCGAGGCCCAGAAAAATGGAAGAAGCTCAGAAAACAAAAAAGACCAAATTGTTGGGCCAGGCTCATGTACCTAGTGAAAATTAATAGAAACAATATATATTAAAAGGCTGAATTGTTGGGCTCGACCCATATAGACACCGAATTGGACCGGGCTGAATCTTATCAACGACCTTTTCAATTGGTCGCAGTTTTGCCACATCAGATTGCCACGTCGGATCCGACGTGGCCTGGATAGACAGCCAGTGACCAAAACAAAAGGTCATAGAATCCATGACCTTTTGTTTTGGTCGTAAACGTCTACGACCTTCTCACAGAGAAGGTCGTTAATTTTAGTTTACGACCGCCAGCTTTTAACCTTCTGTTTTTGGTCACAAAAAGGTCACAAATGAAAAACAATGACCATTCAGTGACCAATAGTCAAGGTCACAAGTTGACATATTTCTTGTAGTGTGAGCTTGCTGAAAACGATGGTCGTCGAAAGTATGTCACTTTCGGTGACAACTCAAAGGGTAAGGTGGTTGGTCTCGGTAAGGTTGCCATATCACATGATAGCTCCATACAAAATGTCATGCTCATTGAATCTCTTGGCTACAACTTACTTTCAGTATCTAGACTTGCTAATTTCGGTTTCAATGTCCTATTTACTGAAGTAGATTGCCAAGTGTTTCGTAAAGATAATCATTAAATGGTCTTTACCGGTGTACGTAGAGGTGATTTATACATTGTTGATTTCACTAAAAAGGCTCAACCTAGAACTTGCTTTATTGCTAAATCCTCTAAAGGTTGGTTATGGCATAGACGATTAGGTCATGTTGGTATGCGAAACCTTGACAAGCTTATTAAAGGAAATCATATCCTTGGAGTTAACGACATCATATTTGATAAGGATAGACTTTGCAGCGCTTGTCAAGCAGGTAAATAGGTTGGAGGAGGCATCCCGTGAAGAACATCATGACCACAAGGAGGCCACTCGAGCTACTTCACATGGATCTTTTTGGTCCCAACACTTACAAAAGTCTCGGTGGAAATTCTTTTGGTCTAGTTATAGTTGATGATTTCTCAAGATTTACGTGGGTGTTCTTTCTCGATGATAAATCGCAGGTCCGAAAGATCTTCAAAAACTTTGCTAAGAAGGCCCAAAATCAATTTGAAGTGAAGATCAAGAAGGTTCGCAGCGACAACGGAACGGAGTTCAAGAACGCAAATGTGGACACCTTTCTTGATGAAGAAGGGATTTCACACGAGTTCTCGGCTACGTACACACCTCAACAAAATGGAGTTGTTGAGAGGAAGAACCGGATGCTCATCAAAATGGCGAGAATGATGCTTGATGAGTACAAGACGGCAAAGCACTTTTGGCGGAAGCGGTTGAGACAGCTTGTCATGCAACAAATCGCTTGTATCTTCACAAGCTACTCGGCAAGACGGCATACGAGCTTCTCACCGGTAACAAACCCCAAGTTGGATGCTTTCGAGTATTCAGCTCAAAGTGCTACATTCTTGATAAGCATCGTCGTTCTAAATTTGCTCCTAAGTCTCATGAAGGTTTCCTACTTGGTTATGGCTCAAACTCTCACACATACCGTGTGTACAACAATTTCACCCGAAAGGTTGAAGAAACAGTAGATGTGAAGTTTGATGAATCTAATGGCTTGCAAGTAGAGCAATTGCCAATTGATGTAGGAGACAAAGATCCCTCAGAAGCAATCCAAGACTTGTCTATTGGCAAGATCCGCCCAACGGAGGTGAAGGAGAGTACCTCGTACATCCAAGTGGAAGCTTCTACTTCATGACAAGGTGAACCAAGAGTTGATACGGAAGCATCCACAAGTGGGACACACCAAGATGAAGAAAACGAGGAAGTACACCAAGAACATCAACAACCTCCTTCTCCACCACGACAAGAGAACAACAACGCCAACAATGAAGAAGGCCAAGAAGAAGAACAAGATGAAGGAGATGTTCAACCAAGACCCAAGCAAGAGCTTTCACGAGTTCGAGCAAGAATTGCTAAAGACCACCCCGTCGAGCAAATCTACAACGATATCTAAATCGGGAGAATCACTTGCTCTAAACTCATTTAGCTAACTTTTGTGAACACTATTCATTCATCTATAGCATTGAACCTATGAAGGTTGAAGAAGCATTGGAAGATCCGGATTGGATAAATGCCATGCATGAAGAGCTACACAACTTTGAGAGAAATCAAGTTTGGACATTGGTTGAGAAGCCCGACAACAATCACAACATCATCGGTACCAAATGGGTGTTTGATGACCCACAAGTATAGGGGATCTATCGTAGTCCTTTCGATAAGTAAGAGTGTCGAACCCAACGAGGAGCAGAAGGAGATGATAAGCGGTTTTCAGCAAGGTATTCTCTGCAAGTACTGAAATAAGTGGTAACAGATAGTTTTGTGATAAGATAAATTGTAACGAGCAACAAGTAACAAAAGTAAATAAAGTGCAGCAAGGTGGCCCAATCCTTTTTGTAGCAAAGGACAAGCCTGGACAAACTCTTATAATAGGAAAAGCGCTCCCGAGGACACATGGGAATATCGTCAAGCTAGTTTTCATCACGCTCATATGATTCGCGTTCGGTACTTTGATAATTTGATATGTGGGTGGACCAGTGCTTGGGTGCTATTCATACTTGAACAAGCATCCCACTTATGATTAACCTCTATTGCAAGCATCCGCAACTACAACAAAAGTATTAAGGTAAACCTAACCATAGCATGAACCATATGGATCCAAATCAGCCCCTTACGAAGCAATGCATAAACTAGGGTTTAAGCTTCTGTCACTCTAGCAACCCATCATCTACTTATTACTTCCCAATGCCTTCCTCTAGGCCCAAATAATGGTGAAGTGTTATGTAGTCGACTTTCACATAACACCACTAGAGGTTAGACAACATACATCTTATCAAAATATCGAACGAATACCAAATTCACATGACTACTGATAGCAAGACTTCTCCCTTGTCCTCAGGAACAAACGTAACTACTCACAAAGCATATTCATGTTCATAATTAGAGGGGTAATAATGTTCATAAAGGATCTGAACATATGATCTTCCACCAAATAAACCAACTAGCATCAACTACAAGGAGTAATCAACACTACTAGCAACCTACTAGCACCAATCCCGGACTTGGAGACAAGAATTGGATACAAGAGATGAACTAGGGTTTGGAGATGAGATGGTGCTGGTGAAGATGTTGATGGAGATTGCCCTCTCTCGATGAGAGGAGCGTTGGTGATGACGATGGGGATGATTTCCCCCTCCCGGAGGGAAGTGTCCCCGGCAGAACAGCTCTGCCAGAGCCCTAGATTGGTTCCGCCAAGGTTCCGCCTCGTGGCGGCGGAGTCTCGTCCCAAAAGGTTGCTGTCTATTTTTTTCTCATCGAAAGACTTCATATAGGAGAAGACGGGCGTCGGAGAGCCACCAGGGGGCCCACGAGGTAGGAGGCACGCCCAGGGGGGGGGCGCACCCCCCACCCTCGTGAGCAGGGTGTGGGCCCCCTGGCCTTCATCTTTGGCGATGATTTTTCTTTATTTATTTTAAGATATTACGTGGAGTTTCAGGACTTTTGGAGTTGCACAGAATAGGCCTCCAATATTTGCTCCTTTTCCAGCCCAGAATTCCAGCTACCGGCATTCTCCCTCTTCATGTAAACCTTCTAAAATAAGAGAGAATAGCCATAAGTGTTGTGACATAACGTGAAATAACAGCCCATAATGCAATAAATATCGATATAAAAGCATGATGCAAAATGGACGTATCAACTCCCCCAAGCTTAGACCTCGCTTGTCCTCAGGCGAAAAGCCGATAAAAATAAATATGTCCTCATGTTTAGAGGTAGAGGCATCGATAAAAATAAAATATGGACATGAAGGCATCATGATTATTTCCATAACAACAACATAAATAGATTTTGTCATATGATTACTTATGTTCAAGTGATGATCTTTTCACAAAGCCAAAGTATGAATCAGAAACCTTATTGAGCGCCAACAAATTATAACCTCAGTCATTGAAGCAATTGTAATTTATCATAACATCGGAAAGAGTCTATGTTAGAGCTTAAAAGAAAGTCCACATACTCAACTATCACTTAGTCCTTCATAATTGCTAACACTCACGCGATATTTGTGGTTACAGAGTTTTAATCGGACACAGAGAAAGATAGGGGCTTATAGTTTTGCCCCACAACCTTTTACCTCAAGGGTAATGTCAACAATAATAATTCATGCTCCCCCACATCCAATTAGATATGTATATCATGTTCTTTCCAACATGCTGAGCTTGCCAAAGGATAAAATGAAAAAGGAAAGGTGAAGATCACCGTTACTCTTGCATAATTTAGAGGAAAATAATAAAAGATAGGCCCTTCGCAGAGGGAAGCATAGGTTGTCATGCGCGTTTAGGGTTAATGCAGAAAATCTTATTGCAAAAGAACGTCACTTTATATTGCCCTTTGTATGTGAACCTTTATTATGCAGTCCGTCACTTTTATTGCGTCCACAACAAGTTCGTAGAAAGCTTATTTTCTCCACAGTAATAAGTCATGCATATTTAGAGAGCAATTTTTATTGCTTGCACCGATGACAACTTACTTGAAGGATCTTACTCAATCCATAGGTAGATATGGTGGACTCTCATGGCAAAACTGGTTTAAGGGTATTTGGAAGCACAAGTAGTATTTCTACTTGGTGCTGAGAATTTGGCTAGCATGAGGGGGAAAGCAAGCTCAAGACGTTAGAGGATCCATGACAACATACTTTATCTCAGATATAAGAAAACATAACTCATTATGTTGTCTTCCTTGTCCAACATCAACTCTTTAGCATGTCATATTTTAATGAGTGCTCCCAATCATAAAAGATGTCAATGATAATATATCTATATGTGAAACCTCTCTTTCCTTATTACTTCCTATTAATTGCAACGATGACCAAAGCTATATTTGCCAACTCCCAACAACCTTTAATCGTCATACTCTTTCTATGTGAAGTCATCACTTTCACAGATCAATATGAACTCTTTGATTCTTTTTATTCTTTTTCTTCTAATCACCCAAGATCATGGCAAAATAATCAAGCCCTTGACTCAACACTAATCTTTATTATATAGCTCACGGACTCGATTACAAAGAAGGATCATAAAGCAAAACTCAAAACTAGATCATGCCATGACTTTATTCTACTAAATCAAGATACTACTAAAAGGATCGAACTAAGAAAAACGGTAAAGATAGGAGTTGTGATGGTGATACGATACCAGGGCACCTCCCCCAAGCTTGGCAGTTGCCAAGGGGAGTGCCCATACCCATGTGATTATATCTCCTTCTTTGTTGTTGGCGGTGGAGGTGTTGTTGATGATGCGAGCTTGTCGTCCACCTTCCATGGCATAGGCTCACCATCATAGAAGGATGATCGAGTCTCCGGAATCCTCAAATCTGCAGCCAAACTCATCCTTTTGAATCTATATTCATACTCACAGTTTTGGTTTTGCAGATCATAGATTTGGGCTTGGAGGTGCTCGATCTTCTCATGTAGCTTGAAGATGGCATCCTCGTTCTTCTTGGCATCCGGCTCGTAGTTGTTGGTGAACTCCGTGAGCATCTTGTGGGTAGCGTTGATTCCACGCTCCACCATCCCCTGGCACTTGAAAACTTGTTGCTCCATTGCTTTGAGCCTCGACTCCACGCTTCCGATTCCCTTTGGTCCCTCAACATCGCGGATGTGCAGCAACCCATCACGCATCTCAATGGTTTGAGGGTATCGCAACACCTCCGCGAGGTAAGGGTTGATCACCTTCTCGAAGAACTTGTCCTTGGAAGCACTTGGGGTCGTCATGATGATCTAGACCTGTCAGAAAAACAACTCGAAACAAGAACAGGGGAGATTTGCGTGATACGAGAGTCAAAACCTTTCGGGGTATATATAATGAATTTTTACCGACCAAAATACGTATTGTGCAAGGAAAATAGAGTCCGGAGGGCACACAAGGTGCTCACGAGGTAGGGGGCGCGCCCAGGGGGGTAGGGCGCGCCCTCCACCTTCATGGAGGCCTCATGTCCTTCCCAGACTGCCACTTATTTTTCTATTTTTATAAATATTCCAAAACGGAGAAATATTGCCATAAAAATTGTTTTGGAGTCGGTTTACTTACCGTACAACATACCTATTCCTTTTCGGAGTCTAGAATGTTCTGGAAAGTGTCCTTTATGTATTCCTCCGGGGTTACGGTTTCAATAATATTAGTTTCAACATTTATGGAATTACCTAAGATATAGTGTTTGATCCTTTGACCTTTTACCACCTTCGGATTTGTGCCTGTGAAGTTGTTGATTTTTATGGCACCGGAATGATAGACCTCCTCGATAACGTAGGGACCTTCCCATTTGGAGAGAAGTTTTCCAGCAAAAAATCTTAAACGAGAGTTGTATAGCAATACATAATCACCTACATTAAACTCACGCTTTTGTATCCTTTTGTCATGCCATCTTTTAACTTTTTCTTTAAACAACTTGTCATTTTCATAAGCTTGGGTTCTCCATTCATCAAGTGAGCTAATATCAAATAACCTCTTCTCACCGACAAGTTTGAAATCATAGTTGAGCTCTTTAATAGACCAGTATGCCTTATGTTCTAGTTCGAGAGGTAAGTGACAAGCTTTTCCATAAACCATTTTATACGGAGACATACCCATAGGATTTTTATATGAAGTTCTATAGGCCTATAATGCATCATCAAGTTTCTTGGACCAATTCTTTCTAGACCTATTGACAGTCTTTTGCAAAATTAATTTGAGCTCTCTATTGCTCAATTCTACCTGACCACTAGACTGCGGGTGATATGGAGATGCAATTCTATGATTAACGTCATATTTAGCAAGCATCTTACGGAAAGCACCGTGAATAAAGTGTGAACCACCATCAGTCATTAAATATCTAGGGACTCCAAACCTCGGAAAAATAACTTCCTTAAGCATTTTAATAGAAGTGTTATGATCAGCACTACTAGTTGGAATAGCTTCTACCCACTTAGTAACGTAATCAACAACAACTAAAATATGAGTATATCCATTAGAGGCAGGAAAAGGTCCCATATAATCAAAGCCCAAACATCAAATGGTTCAACAACAAGTGAATAATTCATAGGCATTTCTTGACGTCTACTAATATTGCCAATTCTTTGACATTCATCACAAGACAAAACAAACTTACGGGCATCCTTGAAGAGAGTAGGCCAATAAAAACCGGATTGCAATACCTTATGTGCAGTTCTATCTCCAGCGTGGTGTCCTCCATAAGCTTCGGAGTGACACTTGCATAGGATCTGTTCCTGTTCATGCTTAGGTACACAACGTCTAATAACACCATCTACTCCTTTATAAAGATGTGGGTCATCCCAAAAGTAATATCGCAAGTCATAGAAAAACTTTTTCTTTTTTTGGTATGTGAAGCTTGGTGGTATAAATTTAGCAGCAATATAATTAGCATAATAAGCATACCATGGAGTGCTACGAGAAGTGCTTATGACATTTAATTGTTCATCAGGAAAGCTATCATCAATAGGTAGTGGGTCATCAAGAACATTCTCTAACCTAGACAAGTTGTCTGGAACGGGGTTCTCAGCTCCCTTTCTATCAACAATATGCAAATCAAATTCTTGCAGCAGGAGAACCCATCTAATAAGTCTAGGTTTTGCATCTTTCTTTTCCATAAGATATTTAATAGCAGCATGATCTGTGTGAATAGTTACTTTAGAATCAACAATACAGGGTCTGAATTTATCACAAGCAAATACAACTGCTAAAAGTTCCTTTTCGGTAGTAGCATAATTTCTTTGAGCATTGTCTAGAGTCTTACTTGCATAATGGATAACATTTAATTTCTTATCAACTCTTTGCCCTAGAATAGCACCTACAACATAATCACTAGCATCACACATAATTTCAAAGGGTAAATTCCAATCAGGTGGCTGAACAATAGGTGCAGAGACTAATGCTTTCTTACGTATTTCAAATGCTTCTACACAATCATCATCAAAGACAAATGATACATCTTTTTGTAATAAATTAGCCAGAGGCCGAGAGATTTTTGAGAAGTCCTTAATGAACCTCCTATAAAATCTGGCATGACCAAGGAAGCTTCTTATACCTTTGATGTTCTTGGGACATGGCATCTTTTCAATAGCATCAACCTTGGCCTTATCAACTTCAATACCCTCTTTCAGAAACTTTGTGCCCCAAGACAATACCTTCATTAACCATAAAGTGGCACTTTTCCCAATTCAAGACAAGATTAGTTTCTTCACATCTCTGCAAAACTCGAGCAAGATTGCTCAAGAAATCATCAAAAGAGGAACCATAGACGGAAAAGTTGTCCATGAAAAGCTCACAAATCTTTTCGGAAAAGTTAGAGAATATAACCATCATGCATCTTTGAAAGGTAGCAGGCGCATTACATAAACCAAAAGGCATATGTCTATAAGCAAAAGTACCAAAAGGGCATGTAAAAGTAGTCTTTGATTGATCTTTAGCCGACACAGGTATTTGAGAGAAACCAGAATAACCTAGAAAGAAATAATGTGTATGTTTGCATAATCTTTCTAGCATTTGATCAATAAAAGGTAAGGGGTAATGATCTTTATTAGTGGCCTTATTTAATTTGCGGAAATCAAATACCATCCTATAACCTGTGATGATTCTTTGCAGAATCAATTCATCTTTATCATTCGGGACAACAGTAATACCTCCCTTCTTAGGGACACAATGGACAGGACTTACCCACTGACTATCAGCAACGGGATAAATTATACCTGCCTCCAGAAGCTTGACTATTTCTTTTCTTACCACTTCTTTCATTTTAGGATTCAGATGTCGTTGAGGATCACAAACTGGTTTGGCATCAGCTTCCAAATTTATTTTATGTTGACATAGAGTGGGACTAATGCCCTTAAGATCATCCAGAGTATATCCAATAGCAGCACGGTGCTTCTTCAGAGTTTTCAATAATCTTTATTCTTCATGCTCTAAAAGGTTAGCACTAATAATAAGAGGATATATTTTCTTTTCATCAAGATAAGCATATTTAAGATTATCAGGCAACGGTTTAAGCTCAAACACGGGATCACCCTTGGGTGGAGGAGGATCCCCTATGATTTCAACCGGCAAATTGTGTTGTAGAATAGTTTAAAGAATACTTCATCTATTTCCCTTTGAGGGAGTCCCGGATTAGGGGGTGTCCGGATGGCCGGACTATAACCTTTGGCCGGAGTCCTGGACTATGAAGATACAAGATTGAAGACTTCGTCCCGTGTCCGGATGGGACTTTCCTTGGCGTGGAAGGCAAGCTTGGCGATACGGATATGTAGATCTCCTCCCATTGTAACCGACTCTATGTAACCCTAGCCCTCTCCGGTGTCTATATAAACCGGAGGGTTTTAGTCCGTAGGACGAACAACAATCATACCATAGGCTACCTTCTAGGGTTTAGCCTCTCTGATATCGTGGTAGATCTACTCTTGTACTACCCATATCATCAATATTAATCAAGCAGGAGTAGGGTTTTACCTCCATCGAGAGGGCCCGAACCTGGGTAAAAACATCGTGTCCCTTGTCTCCTGTTACCATCCGCCTAGACGCACAGTTCGGGATCCCCTACCCGAGATCCGCTGGTTTTGACACCGACATTGGTGCTTTCATTGAGAGTTCCTCTATGTCGTCATCTTTAGGCCCGACGGCTCCTCCGATCATCAACAACGACGCGGTCCAGGGTGAGACTTTTCTCCCCGGACAGATCTTCGTATTCGGCGGCTTTGCACTGCGGGCCGATTCGCTTGGCCATCTAGAGCAGATCGAAAGCTACACCCCTGGCCATCAGGTCAGATTTGGAAGCTTGAACTACACGGCTGACATCCGCGGAGACTTGATCTTCGATGGATTCGAGTCACGGTCGGGCGCGCCGCACTGTCGCAATGGGCATGATCTAGCTCTGGCGCCGAACAATGCCCAGGAGGCCGCCCCGGTGTCCGCTCTGACCCTTAGTTCGGAGCCGACTGCGCCAATCAAGGACGGATGGCTGGACACCGCCTCGGGGGCTGCAATCTTTACGGCGATCGAGCCGAACACCAGTCTTGTCCTTTACGAAGCTCGCGACTCCAAGGTGCCGGACTCCTCTCCGGACTACGAACCTTCCGCGCCCCTGCCGATCGAACCTGATTGGGCGCCGATCATGGAGTTCGCAGCCGCGGACATCTTTCAGCACTCGCCCTTCGATGACATTCTGAATTCACTAAAGTCTCTCTCCTTATCAGGAGAGCCCTGGCCGGACTATGGTCAGCGAGGATGGGATGCGGACGACGAAGAAATTCAAATCCCACCCATCGCCCACTTCATAGCGACTGTCGATGATTTAACCGACATGCTCGATTTCGACTCCGAAGACATCGATGGTATGGACGACGATGCAGGAGATGAACAGGAATCAGCACCTATAGGGCACTGGACAACCACCTCATCTCACGATGTATACATGGTGGACACACCTCAAAGAAACGACGACGAGGAACAAAGGGACGCAACGAGGGATCGTTCCCTCGAAAAGCAATCAAAGTGGCGGCGCAAGCGACGCGCCAAACCCCACCTTGACAGAGACCCAGCCACAGAGCAGGGCGAACCGGCGGGCGACGAACATGCCATCGAGCAACCGTCCGAACATGGCAATTTGGGTAAACAAACTGAACAACCCATCCCCGGTGAAGATTATAGCCCGGACGACCTCACGCCGGAGAAGTTGATGGAGCAGAAGAACCTCCACAAAAGGCTCGTCGCCACTGCGCGTAGCCTGAAAAAGCAGAAGCGGAAGCTCAAAACAGCGGAAGATGCACTCAGAATTAGATGGGGCAAAGTACTCAACACCGCAGACAAGTACGGAGACAGTCGTCACACAAAGAGCTATCCAAAGCGGAAATTACTGCCAGAATTTGATGAGGAGGCCTTAGAGCCCCCGCAATCAAAAAATAAAGAAGACACCCGGTCGGATAAACAACCCCATGGCCAACATAGAGCGGCAAGGGGCGTCACACTCAAGCCGGCACGCGATCCGCGCAAGGATTCACATCAAAAAGACGGCCCAACCAGATCTATGTACAGGCCAAGAAAGCAAGCTCTAGTAAGTAATGCAACACAACAAGTATCCGAACATCACGGCGCACCAAAATATAGGGGTGCCGCACACCCCCTATGTTTCACCAATGAGGTGCTGGACCATGAATTTTCAGCGGGATTCAAGCCCGTAAACATAGAGGCATACGACGGAACAACAGACCCTGGAGTCTGGATTGAGGATTATATCCTCCACATACACATGGCTAGAGGAGATGACCTCCACGCCATAAAATACTTACCCCTCAAGCTCAAAGGGCCAGCCCGGCATTGGCTTAAAAGCCTTCCCGAAAACACCATCGGAAGTTGGGAAGAGCTCGAGGATGCTTTTCGGGCAAATTTTCAAGGGACGTATGTCCGACCTCCGGATGCAGACGGTCTAAGTCATATAACTCAACAACCCGGAGAGTCAGCCCGGAAACTCTGGAACATATTTCTTACTAAAAAGAACCAGATAGCTGACTGTCCGGACGCCGAAGCCTTAGCAGCTTTCAAACACAGCGTTCGCGACGAATGGCTCGCCAGACACCTCGGCCAAGAAAAGCCAAGAACAATGGCCGCATTAACAAGCCTCATGACCCGCTTTTGCGCAGGAGTGGATAGCTGGTTGGCAAGAAGCATCACCAGCGACCCAAGTACATCCGAAGTCAGGTATGGAAACGGGAAACCACGACGTAGCAAGGACCAGCGCTGAACCAAGGGAAACAGCCTGAAGAGCGCGGCAGTCAACGCCGGATTCAAAAGCTCTCGGCAGAATAAGAAAAAGCTGCCCCTCAAAGATAACAGGGACGAGCTATCTAACCTAAACAACATCTTGGACAAAACATGCCAAATCCACAGTACTCCCGGGAATCCTGCAAACCATACTCACAGAGATTGTTGGCTTTTCAAGCAATCCGGCAAACTTAACACCGAACACAAGGGGCTTGACATACCAAGCGAGGACGATGACGAACCCCACAAGCAGAGCACCGGAGAACAAAAGAAGTTCCCACAAGAAGTCAAAACAGTAAACTCACTTCATGTGACAAAAGGGAAATACAGAGTGGCGCCTATAGAGATACGCTCCATATGGCCTGTCCCAGAGGAGTCCCGCCACTGGTTTTTACAACCAATCACCTTCGACCACCAGGATTACTCTAGAAGTATCCGGAACACAGGCTGGACTGCCTTGGTCTTAGATATGATAATTGTCAGACTCCACTTTAGACAAGTCATAATGTACGGCGGCAGTGATCTAAACCTACTATACCAGGACACAGTCCGCCAAATGGGGATAAACCCAACAACAATTCGCCAAGGCAACACTTCCTTTCAAGGGGTAACGCCAGACCCAGATACCCATTGTACGGGTTCTCTCCTCCTAGAAGTTGTGTTCGGCTTCCCCGACAACCTCCGCCGCGAAAAGCTAACCTTTCACATCGCCCCTTTTACAAGTAGCTATCAAGCACTACTGGGACGCGAAGCTTTCACCCGCTTTAACACAATACCGCATTATGAATCCCTTACGCTTAAAATGCCCGGTCCGCGAGGCATCATCTCATTAAAGGGAAATATCAAATGTTCCTCGAGCGCGGAAGACTGTGTGGCTGCCTCGACAGCCACACAATAAACCGGCTTCACTAACCAAAGCATCTGAACAGGTCGTTCAGACCCCGGACATGTCTAGATGAGTCCTGCGTAAACATACAGGGGCTTAATAGCCGCATACCCCCGTACAAGGGGCTCCACGCGTATACAACAAGAGGCAATAAAGCTCAATTCTACCCATTTTCCGAATTATACTTTGTTCATTTAGTATAACATAGATTCTCGCACGATTGTTTTTAACTAAGTTCCTCTCTTTTACAGATGAACACCATGCTACACCCGTCCAGGATACAGCACAACGGAGACACAGGCACAAACATGCAGTAGGGACCCATTCCAAGGATTCTTTTTAGATTAAGACCCTGCGTAAACCTTTTTTACTGTCTCTTGTTGATAACATCCCCCGGTTTCTTTTTACAACTGAGGAGGAGGCTAGCGTCTTGGCATGTGGCCACGTCAGAATTTTACGCATACCTGGACACCAGGGGCTTCTTACCAAGGGCATTGTTTAGCCTGTTTTCATAAAGACCGAATACCTTAGGGAGTGTTTGGCGTCGCAAGTTTGGCCTTATATGCATCAGCTCCGAATCATGTCTTTGGTCAAATGTTGGGTTTACCCGGCTCCTGTGTTTTGCTGCCTTATGTTCCGCTCTATCGGCTAAGGCGGCACCAGGAGAACTACTGCGATTGTGCCCTGGTTCGGCCAGGCGAGCACCTCAGTAGAGAAAGCCGAAAACTGTCTGTCATGATATAGCGTGAGACTGGTCAACCACTCGATGACCCGCCGGAATCTTTAGGATTCCTCCGCATTAACGAAGGGCCATTTCCCAGTCAGGCACACACGCGCCCCGAATTCGGGTGAGCGCGGTGCCCCCAGGGGCTATATAGTAGGCCCACTGTCAAACTCCTATGGCTAAGTGAAAGTGATAAAGCATTATAGTCCGGTTGCCTAGTTCGCTGCGCTATCAACTCCTTTATAGGACCAAGACGTTGGATCAAGTGTGAAAATGTGCCTTCTGCGAACACCCCCGCATTATATGCGTGGGGGCTGAAGCCGAAGACTGCCATCTTTCAGGTTATGTACACATATACATTAACGGCTGCATAGGAGGTATTTTAATTATTGAAAGCACACGTATAAAAGGCTTTTATATTCCATCAAAACATTGTTTTACAATGATACATGTTATACGAACATAACATCCTTCGAGCACTGCGTCTCTATTAAACGAGCGCCCGGTAGAACTTCCTGAAAATAGTGCTCGGAAGGTACTCGACTTTCGTCCGAATCTTGGGATGCAACAACACTGGCCTTCATATCCGCCCAGTATGTCTTGACACGGGCAAGAGCCATCTGTGCACCCTCTATGCACGCCGACCTCTTCATTGCACTAATATGTGGCACCGCACCGAGGAACTGCTGCACCAAGCTAAAATAACTCTTCGGCTCGGGCCTTTTCGGCCACAGATGACTCACGACATGATTCATGGCGAGTCCGGATAACCTATTCAGCTCGTCCCATGCGGCCAAACAATCGGATACTAAAAGTGGGCGCTCTGGATTGTGGAACTACGACCAAAAAAGCTTCTCCACCTCGTGGTAATTTTGATCGTGGAAGTGTTCGCCGCACTCCACTTCCGGTCCAACGA
Source organism: Triticum aestivum (assembly GCF_018294505.1). Classification (NCBI taxonomy): domain Eukaryota; kingdom Viridiplantae; phylum Streptophyta; class Magnoliopsida; order Poales; family Poaceae; genus Triticum; species Triticum aestivum. The sequence continues at coordinate 70,587,284 of NC_057810.1, read as the reverse complement.
AGCATATTTAGGATCCCCGAACTTCATCCGCAGCATATAGGGCTTTCCAGCCGTGATATCTCCGGCCTGGCGTAGCTCCTCCTTCATAGCTCTAATCATAGAGCAAGTATCCTTGGCCTCGGTAGTGACCTTCTCTAGGTCCTTCTGTGCCACCCGATCTTCTTTTTCAAGAAGCTTGCAGCGGTCGGCAGCATTCTTCAACTTTTCATGTAAGGCAGCCGCATGATGCATGATACTGACGAACAATACTTTCATGTAAGGCAGCCGCATGATAGGAGGATGGAATATGTATGAAAAACAGGACGGCGTGACATATTGACATGTATGATGTATAAAGTGTAAACTAAGCACAAGGTGCTTGAACTTGTTAGAATAGATGCAAGCTAGAAACCATATGAAAGATGAAACCAATATCACTCTGCCAAATTAAAAGGGTGCCCTAACAAATGTATTTGACAAAATTGGAAGCAATACATGGCAACATGCTAGAAATAATATGCAATATGCAACGAATAAAGGTGACTCATCGTAAGTGATTGATGCAGGATACAGAAGAGAGGTAGTTTCATGTAAGAACAAGGTTAACACATAGATGTAGTGTGTACCAAAAATAGGAAGGCATGTCATATTCACAGGTATAGTGTGTAAACTAAGCAGATGCAATTTACCCTAATTAGAAGCATTACAAGCTAGATACCGTATGCAACATGCAACCACATATCACACTGCGAAGTTAGAGCAAGCACCTGTGATGGTGGTGTAGGGGAAGTGCGGTCTTCAGGTACATAGCTATGTTCAATATCTTCATTTAGGCTTGCTGTTTCTTGAGAATCATGTGGAGAGGATGAAATTGAATTCTTTATAAGAGTATTGCATCTATTAACCCACGTGCGTGACTGTCTCATCATAAGCGATAGATGCAGGATACACAAGAACAATAGTTTGATGTAAGAACATGGTGTGATAGGCAGATGTAGTATGTACCAAAAACAGGAAGGCGTGTCATATTCACATGTATAATGTGTAAGCTAAGGAGATGCAATTTAACAAATTAGGAGCATTGATGAGGGATACACAAGAAAAGTAGTTTGATGTAAGAACATGGTTAATAGAAAGACGTAGTATGTACCAAAAACAGGAAGGCATGTCATATTCACAGGTATAATGTGTTAACTAAGCAGATGCAATTTACCCTAATTAGAAGCATTACAAGGTAGACACCATATGCAACATGCAACCACATATCACACTGCCAAGTAAGAGCAAGCACCTGGGATGGTGGTGTGGGGGAATTGCGGTGATCAACTAAAGAGCTACGTTGACTATCTTCATTTAGCCTTGCTGTTTCTTGAGAATCATGTGGGGAGGATGACACTGCACTCTTTAAACGAGTAGGGCGTCTCACAGTAACCCACTCGGGTGACTGTCTCATCATAAGTGATTGACGAGGGATGCAAAAGGGCATTAGTTTGATGTACGAACATGGTTAACAGACATATGTAGTATGTATCAAAAACAGGAAGGCATGTCATTATCAAAGGTATAATGTGTAAAGTAAGCAGATGCAATTTAACCAATTTGGAAGACAAGCTAGACACCATATGCAACATGCAACCACATTTGACAGCGCGAAGTTAAAGCAAGCACCTGGGATGGTTGTGTGTGGTAATTGAGATCATCAACTGCAGAGCTATGTTTACTGTCTCCAACTCCTGACACTTCACCCATTAGAGCACTGAAACGCTTAGTGCTTATCTTCGAATTACACTGGAGAGACTTCTGTCTTTTCTTTTCTGCATTCATCAACACTGCGTCAGAGTCTGAAATACCCATGCATAAAAACAATAGTGTGAGTATGGGTGAAGTGTGTGCACAATTAGTACAGTGTAAAGGTAGCAGATAGAAGGTCGGTGAGAAATAAATGACGGGAAACATATGATAGCTCTACAACATGCATGGCACACTAAATTACTACAGGATTCTATGAAAATAACAGTCGACTGAAAGCAAATAGGTCAGTCTATTTTTTCTGCACCGTCCAATGTACAAAGAACGGGCAGATCGCCTTCATCTACCTCCAGCCAGTCAGTGTTGACGATCTTCCTCGAAATGCCAGCGACCACCGGCCTAGTATTCCTCCCCTGCCTGCGCCCTCCCCTCAACCTCACCGCACCGCTGTGCTTGGCACCACCCCCAGCCATCCATTCAAGCCCCGCCGACCTCCAGATCGGGCGCAAGCATCTCCTGCGCCCCACACCCATATGATAGACACCGATGCACCGCTTCCCCGGGGAACATGCGGACTAGGTGCTCCGCGCGCCTAAGTGGGTGCTGCTTCTTTTAATTGTGGTTCGACTGACCCTAAATTGAAATCCAGGCGGGCTACTGACCTCTAGCAAAGGTGAAATAGTAAAAGGGAGGAAACCTTGTGCATTTAGTATCACGAAGAAGATGCAGTAAGAAGCGCTCAACTAGTTTCTTTCGTGGGATGAATACGGTGTGAGCGGAGACGTAAGATTTGCACGAGGGAAGAGGAGTACCTCTTTCTGCTGGCAGTGCTGTGTCCTCCTTCCGTTTTTCCGATGATCTTCTTGTTGTTCGCCGGAAACAAGAAGTTGTGGAGGACGGTGCAGCCTTGGACGAACCCATGGCCAAGTTGTTGAGTGTGGTGTGGTGGCCGTTTGTCGGCAGCGGGGAAGCAGATCCGAGGCGGCGAACGACGGCGTAGCGGGAACAGCTCTGGTGCGGTGGATGGTTGCGATAGTGGAGCCACAACAGTGAGGCGCATGACGGTGTGGTCGGAGTGGTTCTGGTATGGCATACGTCGGCGTCGGCGTCGTGGAGGCAGCTCTGCCTCGGCTTCAGCTGCTAAGTCCTTGAGGGCGTTGCGGTTGCGGTTGCGTTGGACGACGACGTCGGGGTACCGACTCTGGCGTGATGGAGGAGGGCGGCGGTGGATTGGCCGCTATGGGGTGGAGGACGGAGGAGGCTGGGGTTTCGCGGCTGGTGGAGAGAGTGTTTTCGCGCCCACGGAGTATGAATGGGGAAACGGAAGGAGGCGGGGAACTAAGGGGGAACAATGTTTTGGTTTGATACGCGCTTGTTGGAATTTAGGGAAAGTTACAAACTTTGCCCCCATCTAAAATTTCGGACATATTGCGGGTTGGGGGTAGGACAGTCATGTTAGGTGTCCCAAATGTGGGCGGGATAGATTTCGGCTGAGCGCATGTGTGTTTAGGCGCCCACGGCATATGAATGCTTCTCGGAGGCGGTTGAGACTGGCGTCTTGGTGAAGTTCAAACCTACCCCGGTTTAGACCTGTGGACATTGGGCCGATAGGCTACACGGGCCATAGTCAGAATAGTAATTTCCTACCACCAAAACATTAGTCTCGCGTGGTTTCGGGTGACTATAGGCCTATTTGGCACTTCGTTCAATATTTGGGAGCAGAAGCATTAACGTTTTCGGTTCTCTTGAATTGAACTTTCAGGATTTGTCAAACTTCACAAATCTTTACTCTTGAAAATCCTAAAGCTACGATTATTTTGGAATGGAGGGGGTACATTTGAATATACATCATACACAAGTATATATTAAAAAATATGCAACTTACCTCAGTTTATGCATGGTTCTACATATAATCTCCTTGGTTGCAAAAAAAGTTAGATATGTGTATGAATATATATAGCATGTTCAAACTCACAACAAAGATTGATGCCCCCTTTTACATCTGATTTACAAATGCCATTATCTCAGGTTCAAATAGATGAATGCACTTCCTATGAATTTGAATCTTCGAAACCCCCTTTATGTTGAATTCGACATGTATTCTATTTCATACCTAGCAATTTGGAATGTATCCATGCAAGTGACAAATGTATAAAGTGTTTCACACTAACAACAAGGAGTGCACTAATTAATGTTTATATATGAATTGAAAAAGCATCCATTGCCTATATTTCAAACCTCTCTCACTCTATGGATCGATAATATGAAATAAACACATGCACATGCTAGAATTCAATAGAGTATGGGTGTCTGATAGACCAATTTTCGTCCATACGCAATTTGCAAAATTCATGATCTCATCCAAAAATAATAATGCCATTTATATTTTTATTTTAATGCGTAGAACCGCCTTTTACACGTAGATGCACTATGCCTCGCCCCGTTCTCACAAACGCGTTATATCTCTCTCTATCTAACACATAAGTGCACACACTTTATATGCATCAACATTTCTCTTTCACACATGCTCACAATCTCTCTCAGGGCGTCGGGGTGTTTCACGCACATGCTCTCTCTGTTTCTCTCTCTCTCTTTCTGACTACTATGTACCACTCTTTTTCACTAATCTCAGTTGGAAAACACTATTTCTCTCACATGCATATATACACACGCACGGTCTCTACTAGCCCTCTATACGCACATATATGTGCCTACGTGTCTCCCGCACGCACATTATCTTTAGGCCTCTCTCGCACACATTGCCTCCCCGACACACCTCTCTCTTAGTAGTTGGTAGATATGATTTCATCATATCATTTGGTAGGATATCCCTGGCTGTTAGGCTGGATGGTAATACGAGGCAAAGTTTTACCCTAGTTCGGATTGGACCCTTGCAGTTGAAGAAAGAGCCTACTCCTGGTACTGTATATTAGTGATAGGGGTGTGTACAAGGTACACGTGAATACCAGGCATTGTGCGTGTGCGTATACTATCGACGAACTAGCCCCCAAGCTTGTATAACATACTAAGGGCCTAGAGTTACAAATCATATATAGTCGGCTTATCACCAGTGGGGATAGAGTCCTCCGTGACTCTAGTCGTAGCTTCGTGTTGTACGCCGAGTCCTCCACATGGGTCTTCGTATAACACGTCTCGGTCCAACCTATATGTGGTGCAGGATGGAACCGACCCATGAGTCTTCATGTTGACCCACCACAACTAGAAATGATGTGCCCACCACACCACACACGCAATCGGCCACTAAGGAAATAAGCTTATACAATAGTACAACGGTATCTAGCTCACGATACGTCTCCATATTTTGTTGATGACACTGACGGACTTTGCATTTGATGTGTGCTCCGTATTTTGTTGACGACACTTATGGTCATTGTATTTGAAGCGAAAGCACGATATGGTCACTAGACTTCAGAATACGCTCATCACGGTCACCACATACATTTTGTCGTGCTAACCAACATGTGGTTGGATGGTTAGGAGGACAGTGGTTTCTCGAGCCCACCAAGGTTAAAGTCGTGGTGCTCGCATTTATCTTGTGTTAATTTCAGTATTTTCCGGCGATGTATGTTAAGTGGGAGGAGACGTTCCACTTGACTACGAGGCACCTATGGTGACTTCGTAAAATCTCAAGATCATATATGCTGGCCCACTCTCTCGAAGGTGCTCATAGGGGTAGGGTTCGCGTGTGTGCGCTTATAGCGGTGAGTGCTTGCGCGTATATATGAGCCCTTGCGTCTGTACCGTGTTAAAAAAACATGTCATGATTATACGGTCACTGGCTCACCCGTACAACTCCGTATTTTGTTGATGACACAATCGATTGACCAGTCAAACGTTCCACGTGGTGCAACTAGTGTTGCACCATCGGGTGCGTAATCGTGGGGCCCACCTGTCAGCCCGTATATGAAAGAAAGAAATGGTACTTTGAGACCGTACTATGTTAATAAAATAGGAGTACATTTTAGGGTGATCATACGGTCATTGGCTCACCATACAACTCCGTAATTTGTTGATAACACGATCAATTGACTAGTCAAACGGTCCACATTCAGCAGCGCACATTACCATAGGGCCCACCCGTCAGCGATATGAATAACAGAAATGGTAATAACTTAGTGGTAGGTGGGTATTCGAAGTCGTGAGACCTCTGGTTGGCAGTCACCGGCGGTTGGGGGGGGGGGCGTTCATTGGGCGGTAGGGTGGGGATCGCTGGAGAAAAAGCTCGGCACGCAGGGGGGAGGGGGGCTAGAGGGATGGCCGGTGCAACGGCGGACCGACGGTGGGGAGTGGTTTCAGGGAGGGCAGGCCAGCCGCGGGCGGCGGGGGCTGGCGGTTTGGCCAGTGGTGGCTGGCGGCTCAGGGGGGGGGGTGGAGTTTGATGATAAACTGGAGGCCCTTAATTTCGTATCCAACGACTGGAAAATCTAATGACCAGGGATGAAAAAGTCAGTCGAGTGACGTGTAGCCTCACCCCGCACGTACACATGCACGCACGCAAGACACGCACGCATGCAGGCGTGCAACACTCACACGTACACATAACGTACACACGCACGCATGTTGGCGTGCAACACTGACACGTACACATGCACTCACGAACACACGCACATACGCATCCATGCATGCAACACTGAAACATACCCTTGGACACACGCAACACTTGCACGCCTGCATGCACACAGCACACGACACAAGACATACGCTCAACCTATACGTGCATGCACCCTTTGTTAAGGACATGGATTGTTACGGGTATTAATCAATCTTATCTGTGATAAGCAGAACATTGATGTTTGTAGCGGTCTTTATGAATCACAATGTATCGAATGGGCTATCAACATAGTAGGCTTATCTACATGAAAAAGATGATGTCACACTCAGTGAACAACATAAGTGTATGAAATGCCCGCTTCTGACCGCCCTGGCCCACCAAAGGTTCCTCTGCTGTGCGTTGCCTGCGTTGGGTCACTAACATGCATGCCATGCACCCAAAGAGCCCACATGTCAGTGGAAGAATGACGCGGTGTCCTAGGTCAGAGTCGAGGGCGCCACTCGCGGCACGCCAGGCTGAACACGCCTCCGTGCCGCATTCAAACGCCTCCATGAAACCCGCCCGTGTGGAAGCCGAGAAACCCACTCTGGACACACGTCCGTTCATGACCTGGCCGGCGTTAAACGCAACGCCGGCTGAGCTCCTCCCGTCCACCGTCTATTTAATCTCCTATCTAAACTAGGCCAAACGCCGGCCAAGAATCGCACACCTCCGCCGCTCCCCTATCTCCTCCACCATTTTATCCACTCTTACAATGGCTTACGAAGAGTAGTTATTCCGCATCCAAGCCGGCTGGGTAGCCCGCCGGATACGAGCTATGCAGCTTGCTGATCCACCTCCCTCCCCTCGCCCGACGGAGCCAGTTGCCGCCCCAAGCCGGCGCGCGGTTCAGCAACTCACCGCTGCAGGCCAGCTCGACGAGGAGCGGTGCACAGACGTCGTTGCTGCCGTCCACGCCGCCACCTCATACCGCGTCTCCCGTTTCTGTGGTCGAGACTCCCATGCCGACGGCCGCGCCATGCAAGCAGCGACAGAAGCCGGGTGCCCAGAGAGCGATGAGTCTATGGCCAGCGCCTCCACGTCCGCCGCCATCATCGAGGATAAGTAGAACACGGGAGGCCGCCGCCGCTTGGGTCCCATGAAGGCCACCACGGAGGCGACGCCGACGTACACAGCAGGTGTCTTGCCAGATCCTTTTGTTGAGAGGACCTTCGTCGACCCCACATGGGCTCCACAGAAGAGGGGAATGTTAGGATGAACTAGAGCCGGTGCCGGCCATGGAGAAGTAGTGGCCGGTGATGAACTCAAACCAGTGCCGGACACCATCATCTTCGGCACCAGCCAATGATATCAGTTGGACAGTGGGGAAGCGAGCCGTCCTTTGTGCTGAAGCATATACCTCCGGGGCTCCCGACAGTCTGGTGATCGTGCTGCCGGACATGAGGAACACAAATCGATTGGCGGGCGACCATTTAGGCCAGGTATTATATACCTGTGCTGTCCAGAACTAGCACCGTGTAGTTCATTTGAATGTAATGAAATCCGTCATGTTTGTATGAAAATTCGGCATTTTATATGATTTCCGTTGTTGTTTATATGAAATATCAGTTTGTCTACATGTTTGCATGAATTTCATCCGGTTGGTTGAGTTGCTGTCATAATGTGTACGGCTACGGTTGGATGTCGTAATTTGCGGGTCGCCGGTCGGTCTGCGGACGGCTCGGGCGGTGTTGTGGGACAAAAAAACACAACTCGTGCGAGCTCGTCTCCAACATGCGCGCTGGAGGATGCATGATAGCATGAGCACCCGAGCCATTCCTCGTTCATCGGTGGCAAAGGCACCGGTGGACAAAAGGGTCGCCAATATTTTGGCTACCCCGGGCAAGATCCAAACAGCCCCTCCCAACAGATTCAAATCCCTCATTCGCCGTGGAATTTTGCCATGTGTTGTTTTCATGGACTAGCAAGATGCCCGTGCATTGCACGGAACATCAAGATGCATTTTTTTACAAACTCCCGCATGCAAGCAAGGGATAATTAATGTCCTCCTTTACTAGTACCACGAGGCAAACACCATTAATATTGCATCGATTAGTGTTAGTGGCCTTGTATATCTGCAAATTGTAATTTTGATAGTGGCCCCTTGTAGTATATAAAAATGGAGGGAGAAAGATGAGAGATAAGGTGAGGAGGAGTGGGGCATGGTGGTGACTGGTGGTCGGACTGGGCGGAGGCATGGGGATGGACGGCGCATTATGCCTAGGTTTGCAACTCTCTCACACACACCCACATAGGTGGGGGACGTGCATGAAGAGAAGAGGTGCGCGCATGACGCACGTACTCCCATCTCTTTCCCAACCACACCCATGCGGGTACACGGTGGAGCTCATTTCTGTATGAAAAAGGCAGCCCACGTGGTAATTTGACACGTGTACTGGTTGTCAACTTGGTGGAGGGAGGATCGTCTACCACGGGTGAACAAACAAATTGCGACTTGATGTGTTATGTTAAAAAAGAGGCAAACTATGTGGGGCCTAACTTAGAGGCAAGGCTCTATACACTGGAGTACTTTTGATGTGTCCCATCAACTCGAAGAATGAGGAGAAGCTTGCTTAGTACGCCGTCTCCCCCGCCCACAGGCGCGGTGGCTCACAGGATGAGGTGAAGCTTGCTTTACGAGTAGTAGTAGTAGTACTCCTACTACTGTACGCCTTACGCCTGCTCCCTCGCCCACGCACGCGATGGCTCGGAGCACGAGGAGAAAATTTTACTACTCCCTCCGTTTACTCCTCGTCCCTACTATGTACCTTGGTCAGTACTCCCTCCATTTACTTATACAAGGCCACTATAAAAAAATACATTTTGCATCTATACAAGGCCACAAATAGTAATCGAGACAAAAGTTACTACTCCCTCCTTTCTAGTTTATGGCTCAATTTCAAAATCTCTCCAACCAAGGTAGACGGTGAGTGGTCGAATTAATTTCATAGTTTGCACAAGTAATTAGTACGCTCGTTTTTCTCAAGAAGTTATGTTTACCAAGGCATTAATTAGAACGAATGCATGAATGACCACTAGATTTCCATGAACTTGTACATGCATTGGTTAGTTTCCTCTTGACATTGCTTGCGTCGGGTGATCTAACGCACCTCGAAATCCAACATGTAATGGTATTACTACAGCTAGCCGGTGTCACTAGCACCGGGTCCAATTTGCACTTGCTTAATATAATCCATTTGATTTAGTGTGTAGGTTAGTTATTGTTTGACATGTAGGCATATGTTCTTCTATGTGGACACCGGGTAATTTTCAGTCTGGGTTTGCCCCTCACTACTACTAGTATAGTAGAACTAAGACTTATCAAACGGAAAAACGAATGTTTTTTAGATGAGCCCTATAAACCCTAGTGGGTACATACTCCGTAAAAACTGATATTAAGTCACTCCCTTTCATGAATTCTGTAGTATACTCCTCTGTCCACGCTCCCTTTCATGAATTTTGTACTTCCTGTCGCTGACATGTGGGACATATATCAACCGGGTCGACGTGTCAAGCACCAAATAACAGTGCAGAACAGCAGGGGGGACGCACCCCACTCGTACTGGCCCAGTAGTAGTAAAGAGCAATGAGACGTCAAATCACAATGCCGCACCTTCCCAGACGGACGAAGCAACCATATTATTTCACACTTTGGTTCGCCATCATCTCAAACCACCTAGTATTGCTTCTGCCTCAAGAGGGACACGCGCATCGCCTTGGTACGTCATGACACGTGGGACCGCATGACAGACCATGCTCCCCCGCCGATCGCTCAGTAAAATCACCTCAGTTTTACTATACTTCCTCCGTATCGATTTACTACATGGCATGCACGTCGTTCTAGGTTGAGAATTTAACTGGCTATATATGTGATGAACAATACTCTAGCCTTTTAAAAAATCTATACTTTTGTACAGTAGTACTATCGATGGATTGCGCCATGGAGCAAAAATTGAAATTAAAGAAAAAGGTGGTGCATATAGAGAGCGCTCGTCGTCAAATTATGCATATAGTACTACTAAAAAAGCTAGTACGTGCTTAATTGGGGTGCTAAATTCTATTAAAGAAATACTAGTAGTATGTACATACTAAAGAGTTAAAGTAACAAGAAGAAACATAACATAGTTCCGCTGGGGGCTCAGCGCAATACGCCCCCCAAATTAAACTAAGCACACCTGAAATTATACTTGAAAGCACAAGTGCTCTCTGGGTGGTTTTGGTAATTAATGTCAACATATCTCTTGTTGGACTAACACTTTTACCTAGTATGTTTCAGATAAGTTCAACAATGGAGTGGCATGGACTAAAGATGTGGAATCCCTTCTAGATGCAAAGGACAAAGGATTGGCTCAAGCTCCAAGCTCAAGACTCTACATTTTCTATTTTAGTGATCCAAGATCACATTGAGTCTATAGGAAAAGTCAATACTATCAAGAGGGGATGAGGTGTTGCTTAATGGCTTGCTTGCTCAAAGTGCTTAGTGATATGCTCCAAAGCCCTCAACTACTTTCTCACATCCACATATGTCCTAAACCAAAAGTCTAACTCGGCCCCACCGATTCTTTCTATCCGACGCCACCGAGTTCAGATGTCATAGCCACTGCCACAAATCCTAGGCAAATTGGTCTCACCGATAGGGATCTCGGTCTCACCGAGATGGGATTGTAATCTCTCTGTGTATGTCCATTACAAAAATCGGTCTCACCGAGTTTGAGAAATCGATACTACCGAGATTACAATGAAAACTCTCTGGTTAACTCATTACCAAAATCGGTCCTACCGAGTTTGCCTGACCAACTCTCTGGTTAGCTTATTACCAAAATCGGTCCCACCGAGTTTGTGTAATCGGTCTCATCGAGATTACGTTAAGCCCTAACCCTAACCATATCGGTCCTACCAAGTTGCATGTCGGTCCCACCAAAAATCGTAACGGTCACTAAATTTGCTGAATCGGTCTGACCGAGTTTACCAATTCGGTCCCACCAAGTTTGGCAAGTTGTGTGTAACGGTTAGATTTTGTGTGGAGGCTATATATACCCCTCCACCTCCTCTTCATTCATGGAGAGAGCCATCAGAACGAACCTACACTTCCAGCATCCATTTTCTGAGAGAGAATCACCTACTCATGTGTTGAGGCCAAGATATTCCATTCCTACCATATGAATCTTGATCTCTAGCCTTCCCCAAGTTGCTTTCCACTCAAATCTTCTTTCCACCAAATCCAAATCCTATGAGAGAGAGTTGAGTGTTGGGGAGACTATCATTTGAAGCACAAGAGCAAGGAGTTCATCATCAACACACCATTTGTTACTTCTTGGAGAGTGGTGTCTCCTAGATTGGCTAGGTGTCACTTGGGAGCCTCCGACAAGATTGTGGAGTTGAACCAAGGAGTTTGTAAGGGCAAGGAGATCGCCTACTTCGTGAAGATCTACTGCTAGTGAGGCAAGTCCTTCGTGGGCGACGACCATGGTGGGATAGACAAGGTTGCTTCTTCGTGGACCCTTCGTGGGTGGAGCCCTCCGTGGACTCGCGCATCCGTTACCCTTCGTGGGTTGAAGTCTCCATCAATGTGGATGTACGATAGCACCACCTATCGGAACCACGACAAAAATATCCGTGTCTCCAATTGCGTTTGAATCCTCCATTCCCTTCCCTTTACATTTTTGCAAGTTGCATGCTTTACTTTCCGCTGCTCATATACTCTATGCATGCTTGCTTGTTATGTGTTGTGAGTGTTAAACTTGTGCCTAAACTCCACTCCAACTTAAAGAAGTTAAAAACTGCAACTTTTGGTACTTAGTGTCTAATCAGCCCCCCTCTAGACACCCTTCTCGATCCTTTCAATTTGTATCAGAGATTTGGTCTCCATTTTTTTGGTTTAAACACCATTGGAGGAAGATGGATGAGTCTACTATTGGGAGTCTTAGACATAGAGTGCCTATACTTGATGGAGAGTACTGTCATGAGTGAAAAAATGAGATGCTTGTGATTTTCAGTCAATATCATTTGAACAAGTACATTGCTAGCCCTTGTGCACCTCATGTTGATCCTATGCATCCTACTCTTGATGAGTCAATTGACATGATTCACAATCTTAGAACTATTGAACTTATCACTAAAGGCTTGCCTAGAAACTTGATTGGATGTTTGCCTACTCTTAAGTGTGCCTACACTATATGGAAATTTCTTGAGGAACGCTTTCCAAATTATTCTTTGAAAAATCTAGATGAAATTCTCCATAAGTCTATTGCCTTGAGTAAGATGAATTCCAATGATCCTATGTTTGGTGATTGTCTATTTGAGCTTACAAACCTTATGCGTGCCAAAGGAGATGTTGGAATTATTAGTGATATTATTTCCGAAGCTATAAAAATTCATAAGCAAGATCATTGTCAAACTCACTCTAATGAATCACCCTCTCTAGGATTTGATCCACCACATGACGATGTTGAACATGGATACTATGATGAGGATGATGATAGTGACTTTAATCTTGATGATGCAATGAGACACTTTGGTCTTATGGCAAATCTTCGGGGATATATGGCAGGAGGAAAGGAATGGGTTCTTGATAGTGGATGTACCGATCACATGACCGGAGATAAAGACATGTTTCGTGACACTACAAGAAATATGTCAACTAGTGACCTTCTATTAGTGACCCTGGAAGAATTAGTCATAGATCTATGACCATTTGAGACCAATTGGTCAAAAGCTGTTCGGGGGGCTCCAAACCCTAAACCATTGTGACCATTTTGGTCAGAAAGGTCGTAATTTCCTTACACGAAATGGTCATAAAGCAAACGGCGCTGGTCCACTGCCTTATTTCTAGTTGTTAACGACCAATATAGATGGTCACAGCCTTGTAAATTGTGGTGGCTTGTGATGACTAGGCGCCATCTCATCAGTTTTGCCTATGTGTCATGTCCATGTGTCAATTTTTGCCCTAGGTTGTGAAGCAACCTATATTTCTATTATTCCAAAAATTCCCAAAAAATTCTCGTAAATTGTTTGGATCATATCTTCATCAAATATGTCAAAAACCTTCCTTGCCTAGTTCAAAAATAACTCAGCAATATTCAGTTTCCTATTCTGTTCAGAGTAGCACTTTGTGACGGAAGTGTTATTTATATATTCTTGATTTCCTAAAAATTAGTGAATACATTCTTCTTAGTATATGATCATCCTCAGCCAAAACTCACACCCATTGGCCATGTGCATTTCCCGTACCGCTAATCAAACACTTGGTTGCTAATTCATCTTTGAGCATAGTTCGGTCTCCTCATGAGAATATTATGTTGTAATTTTCTTCCTAGCACCTACCTGGGGAGTGCCAAACCCACTAGACATGCCTAGGCCGCCCAGAACGCATGGCAACACCACGGTCACGCAGTGACCACGCGGCGGGCCTGCGAGCTTATGCGCTCTAGAGTTGGAGCCCTCGGCCACCGTCCAAACCTCGATGTCTCGCCATCAAACCATGTATTTCTGATTAAATAGATACTTATTTACCTAGAAATGATTTTTGGAAAAAATAAAGACCAGACTATGAGGCAGCTGCAGTTCAAAATTGACCCGCTTCCTACTGAATCGGTGGGAATTTGTCTTTTTCACCAGAGGTGGATCAAAACTTTTGACACCCAACCATTTTGTCAATTGTGCATTAAATATGGCCTAGTATTTTATAAAATTGATTAGGTCCAATTTTGCAACAAATATATGGTAGGTCCTTCACAAAAAAACTCACTTCGGGCACTCGGAAAATGGAAAATGTATTTTCTGTGAAAAGAAAATGAAAACTCCCTTAGGCAACATTGTTTGGAATTCCAAGATGCACCCTTGTGCACAATATGAGATCATCTGAACAAACTATGCAATGAATGTGTCCATAAGATTGATCATTTGGCTTGAAAGCCATGAATCTTCACGCATGATAGCTCATTTCTGAGAACACTTTATTAAAATAATTTCCTTATTACAAGTTTATTATTTTTCCTGGAAACTTGGTCAAATATAATGACACAATATGAAGGTTTTCCAATTTTTTGTTTTTTTTTTGAATTTTTTATGCCCATTTCAAAATGCGGTCAAAACGGCGGGCTTGACCGTTCCTACCTAGTGGTTGAATCTTGGATGTTTTTGTGTGTCTCTGATTAGATAGATACTTATGTACCTATAAATGATTTTTGAAAAAAATTAAGAGCAAACTATGAGGCAGCCGCAGTTCAAATTTGACCCGCTTCCAACTGAATTGGCAATTTTTTTTCTTTTTCACGAGAGGTGGATAAAAGCTTTTGAGACCCAACCATTTGGTCAATTGTGGATTAAATATGTCCTAGTTTTTTAGAAAATTTATTTGGTACAATTTTGCAACAAATATTTGGTAGGTCATTCACAAAAAAACTCATTTTGGGCACTTGAAAAATGGAAAATGAATTTTTCGTCCAAAGAAAATGAAAACTTCTGTAGCCAACATTATTTATCATTCCAATATGCACCCTTGTGCACAATATGAGATCATTGGAACAAACGATGTCATGAATGTGACCATAAGATTGATCATTTGGCTTGAAAGCCATGCATCTTCACACTTGATAGCTCGTTTTCGAGAACACTTTTTCAAAATAATCATCGTATTACAAGTTTATAATTTTTCCTGGTAACTTGGTCACATATAATGACGCGATGCGAGGTTTTCCAATTTTTTGTTTTTTTTGAATTTTTATGCCCGTTTCAAAATGCGGTCAAAACGGCGGGAATGACCATTCCTAGCTAGTGGTTGAATCTTGGAATTTTTTGGTGTTTCTCTGATTAAATAGATACTTATGTACCTAGAAATGATTTTTGGAAAAAATAAATAGAAAACTGCGAGGTAGCTACATTTCAAATTTGACCTGCTTCCAGCTGAATCAGCGGAAATTTGTCTTTTTCACGAGAGGTGGATCAAAACTTTTTACACCCAACCATTTGGTCAATTGTGCACTAAATATGTCCTAGTATTTTAGAAAATTGACTTGGTACAATTTTGCAACAAATAAATGGTAAGTCCTTCACAAAAAAACTCATTTTGGGCACTCGAAAAATGGAAAATGAATTTTTCGTCCAAAGAAAATGAAAACTTCCTTAAGCTACATTGTTTGTCATTCCAATATGCACCCTTGTGCACAGTATGAGATCATTTGAATAAACTATGCCATGAATGTGGCCCTAAGATTGAGCATTTGGGTTGAAAGCCATTCATCTTCACACTTGATAGCTCGTTTTTGAGAACATTTTTTTAAAATAATCGCCATATTACAAGTTTATAATTTTTGCTGGTAACTTGGTCACATATAATGACACAATGCGAAGGTTTTCCAATTTTTTGTTTTTTTTGAATTTTTTATGCCCGTTTCAAAATGCGGTCAAAACAACGGGCATGACCGTTCCTAGCTAGTGGTCGAATCTTGGAATTTGTTTGATGTGTCTCTGATTAAATAGATACTTATGTACATAGAAATGATTTTTGGAAAAAATAAAGAGCAAACTATGAGGCAACTGCAGTTCAAATTTGACCAGCTTCCTACTGAATCGGCGGGAATTTGTCTTTTTCACCAGAGGTGGATCAAAACTTTTGACACTCAACCATTTTGTCAATTGTGCATTAAATATGGCCTAGTATTTTATAAAATTGATTAGTTCTAATTTTGCAACAAATATATGGTAGGTCCTTCACAAAAAACTCATTTCAGGCACTCGAAAAATGGAAAATGAATTTTCCGTGCAAAGAAAATGAAAACTTCCTTAAGCAACATTGTTTGTCATTCCAATATGCACCCTTGTGCACAGTATGAGATCATTTGAACAAACTATGCCATGAATGTGGCCCTAAGATTGAGCATTTGGGTTGAAAGCCATTCATCTTCACACTTGATAGCTCGTTTCTGAGAACATTTTTTTAAAATAATCGCCATATTACAAGTTTATAATTTTTTCTGGTAACTTGGTCACATATAATGACACAATGCGAAGGTTTTCCAATTTTTTGTTTTTTTGAATTTTTTATGCCCGTTTCAAAATGCGGTCAAAACAACGGGCATGACCGTTCCTAGCTAGTGGTCAAATCTTGGAATTTGTTTGATGTTTCTCTGATTAAATAGATACTTATGTACCTAGAAATGATTTTTGGAAAAAATAAAGAGCAAACTATGAGGCAACTGCAATTCAAATTTGACCCGCTTCCTACTGAATCGGCGGGAATTTGTCTTTTTCACCAGAGGTGGATCAAAACTTTTGACACCCAACCATTTTGTCAATTGTGCATTAAATATGGCCTAGTATTTTATAAAATTGATTAGTTCTAATTTTGCAACAAGTATATGGTAGGTCCTTCACAAGAAAAAACTCATTTCGGGCACTCGAAAAATGGAAAATGAATTTTCTGTGCAAAGAAAATGAAAACTCCCTTAGGCAACATTGTTTGGAATTCCAAGATGCACCCTTGTGCACAATATGAGATCATTTGAACAAACTATGCCATGAATGTGGCCATAAGATTGATCATTTGGCTTGAAAGCCATGAATATTCACGCATGATAGCTCATTTCTGAGAACACTTTTTTAAAATAATTGCCGTATTACAAGTTTATTATTTTTCCTGGAAACTTGGTCACATATAATGACACAATGCAAAAGTTTTCCATTTTTTTTGTTTTTTTTGAATTTTTTATGCCCGTTTCAAAATGCGGTCAAAACAGCGGGCTTGACCGTTCCTAGCTAGTGGTTGAATCTTGGAATTATTTTGGTGTTTCTCTGAATAAATAGATACTTATGTACCTAGAAATGATTTTTGGAAAAAATAAAAAGCAAACTATAAGGCAGCTGCACTTCAACTTGCCCCGCTTCCAGCTCGATTGGCGAAAATTTGTCTTTTTCATCAGAGGTGGATCGAAACTTTTGACACCCAACCATTTGGTCAATTGTGCATACACATGGCCTAATATTTTATAAAATTGATTTGGTCCAATTTTGAAACTAATATATGGTAGGTCCTTCACGAAATAACTCATTTGTGGCACTCAAAAAAAATGGAAAATGAATTTTTAGTTAACTACGACCAATACTACGACCAATTTAGATGGTCATAACATCATATGCGTGTACTACATCTTGATTGGTCTGTGGGCGTTTCACGCGGATCGTGGATGGAACACCGTCGGATTCTTGCGGATCCAACGGCAATTCTCACCCCAAGCCACCTAAGCCGAAACCCTAGTCCTGGGGACATTTTCCATCCACCCCCCGCCTCCTTTCTTTCTCCCCCGGCTCTCCGGCCCCCGCACGCTTCCCCTCTCCTCCTCCCCTCCCCGCTCCCTCCCATGGCAAACCCCGTCGCCTCCCCTCTCCTCCTTCCCTCCTACGCGCATCGGCCACCTCCCTCCGGCGGAGCTCGACCCTCACCCCCAAGCGCTGCTGCTCCACCCTCTCCCGCGCCCATCCATAGATCGAGCGAGGGGCGAGGCAACGCCAGATCCACCGTGGCCTCCGACTCACGGCCACCAGCACAAGATCCACCGTGACTAGCGATCGAGCAGGCGCTCTCCAGCAGCACCAGCAGCACAGATCGAGCAAGCGGCCGAGGGCCCGAGCAGCCGCCTCGCTCCTCGCTGCTGATCCCTAGCTCCCACATCCACCTCCGCCCCATACCCGACGTCGCCACTGTTCCCAGGAGGATTTTCTCCCTCGCCGACCTCCCTCTTCTCGGTGGGGTGCTCTCCTATGAGGTATGTCGACCTTCTCCCTGTGTGCTTGTGTGTGTATGGATGGATGAACGGTGAGGGAGGGAGGGTGCTAATTTGCTGCTATTTTCTTAGCAGGCCAGGGATGCGTGCCACTGCCACCCCTCCTGCCGCCGCGCGCTGCATCTCTCCTCTTGACGTGGGCTGCTATCCATCCTTTCCCTATTGCAGAGGGAGTTGAAAGGCAGAGGGCGGGATGGTCCAGGAGCAGGCGTCCGTCGGCTTCTTCCACTCCGGCGCCTCCCTCTAGTGGCCCCGATGCTCCTTCAACTCCGGCAGCAATATGTGATGGTTCCTATCTCCTTTGCTCTCTCAACACCTCTTTCTCTCCGATGCTCTGCTTCTTCGTGCCCACGGCCATCGAGCCATTGGCCTGTGTTGGAGAGATCTGATGGGCGTCCTCCTGTCAAATGTGTCAATTTGCTAACCTACTTGGGAAGATCATGCTAATTCCTCAACCAGCCTGCTTGCTGTTTGCTAGCGATAATTCATTGCTTTGCCTGGTGAATTTCATGCAGGAATTTGTGTCAACATTGAATGAACAATGCCCATTTTTAACTAAATGTAGATGTCAGGAAGGATCTGTGTGAACGTTGAATGAACAATGCAAGATTTGTGCTGACTTATGTATGATTTGCGGTGTTCTAATCCCCTTCTGTTTTTCTTCCATTGGGTTGCAGGTCTGACCTACGACACCAACGAAGTCGCTCTCAAGGAGGCCTTCTCTTGGCATGGCGATGTTGTCCAAGGTAGTTCAGATCTACCTGTTCTGGCTTCTTGGTGTTGGACTTGTAGTTTGGGTGAATTAATCAGGGACTATCCTGTGAATGTTGACAGTGAAAGTGATAAGCCATCCTTTGATGGGGAGATCCAATGGGTACAACTTCGTCAGGTTATCTTCAGAGCATGGATTATGCTGGACTGACTAAGCTGGAGTCCCAATTTCCTTCACTGTGAATTCAGTTAGCCATTGTTTGAGCAAATCATTTCTGCATACATGTGTACTGGGGTTCAGTACTATCTACTATGGTTCATGCATAGGCATATAACTGATGAGATCGAGGATGCCATGGCAGATGCGGCTGGGAATTATGTTGGAGTTCCTCCACGAGCACACCTCCCCTGCCGTCATCCATCGTGACTTCAACTGCAGCATCGTCCTCGACCACAACTATCGCGCCCGCATCTCCGACTTCGGCACCGCCAAGGTCGACCACAACTGCAACAACGTCCTCCTCGACCACATCCACTGCCGATGGACACGCAGCGCCCATCGGGACATCACGTCCTGGTTTCATGGTTTAGTGTACAACTCACCACACTATTCGGCAGCGTACCGTTCCTCATGTTAATCTAATCTTGAGCCCGTGAAACGCGTGAAGTTAATTTATGCTCTGAACTCGGTTCGCGGTCTCTAGGATGGTTTGTCCTCACTGCATAGTTGTGATTTAATTTGACTTGTTTACAATGGTTGTCAAACAATCAAACACAAGCAAATTAAATGCTTACTAGTATTCCGTATAGTGCTTGCTGTGCAGTGTATAGTTTTGAATGGTTCAATTATATAGAGCTCTCCATGCCCAAGATGAGAAATTCTCGCTGTCAATCTGTTTGATGCCATCATTTTCTTACAATCATATTATATGTGCTGCTCAACATTCCACCTGCATTAATCTATCTCGTATTCAGTTTGTACCTCATCTAGCACACTGCCTAAAATTGCCACTATTGTTTTAATGAAATTAGTAGAATTACCTTGTGATTCCTCTGTTTGCTTCATATTATGGTTGCTCTACTACTAGTGTCTTACTAGCTTGTTGTGGCTCATTGTGTTCCTGCTTGTAGTTGATTTTCCATGTGCCTAAGTATATGAGTAGTACACATGCAAGCAAACATTTGAACTCAAACCCATCCATCCTCTGTACTATACTGTACTGAAGAAGTAATGTAGATGAATATACATGAGATACTGTGTAAAACTGACAGTGCCGAACTCATTTATTTATACTACGTAATGCTGAGTTTCCTTGTGAATTCTATGTCCTAATCTAGTTTGTGTTGGTTGAATCGCAGATTGGAAAGGCCGATGGTGAGAAGTGGAAGTCCCTGAGTGATGCTGTTCCATGGAAGATGCCCAACCACGTGGAAGCAACAACTCTATTTCAAGGCCTCCCTCTACATCTCCCTGTTCTGATTTCCAGGCTTAGTCCCTGATTTCTGCTGCTCCAAATTTGCTTACATGCTTGACTAAATTTCATTATTTGCCAATTAAATTGCTTGCTTGATGCCCCAAAAATTTAGTGCAATTTTGTTTACCAATTGGTTTGGTTGGATTTCTCCCAAGTTAACTATAGTTGTTACAAAATAGATGGCTATTGTCCAATTGGTTCAGTAGAACAAAAGTAGATGGCTGGCATGTGTTGTTTGCTGATAATTAACAAAGTTGGGGTGTTGTATTGAGGTTAACCTGTGCAAAATACTTGCTTGTGGTCCGACTAGACTTCTTTGATGTCCACGTCAAATATATGTTGTTGTATTATGCTTATACTACTTGTATCACCAATGTTTTCTCACTCTGGTACCTTTGTATTTCTTTACGGTCTTGCCTAACCTTTTACTGGTATGTACTCTTTCCTCACAATTAAGTTGTATAAGTTGGGCTGCCATGTTAAGGCTAACCTAAGAACACTTGCTTATGAGAACCAATTGGACTTCTTAGATATATTCAAGTGAAGATGTACTATTACTATTGCAGTGAATTATGTCTATGTGAGATTAGAATCTGAGTGCTTTCATTCATATTATGGTATCCTGTTCTCTGTGATAACTCTTGACTTGCAAGATGAATGCATTCTTCTATCCAGCTTTAGTTGTCTTTCATTGTTTGTACTTGCAAGATGATTAGTTCTGTAATTAGATGCATTTTGTTGATAAATTGTTGGCCATCTATGATGGATTTACAGCGCTAATTTGGTTGTACAAGATACTTCAACTCCTGTCCCATATTGTCTGTCCTAGGGTTATCATACACTGTTTCTTTTTGTGCTGCTTGGTGTGTGAGCTGTTCTTTTCTGGAAACATTTACATTGTATGTCTGATATAAGTTGTGTTTCTTTTAGATTCTGCTCGTCTTTACCTATATAACCACCTCATGATTCAGTATTGTATTTCCATTCTTGTAGATTGAAGTCTTGTTGATTTGCTTGCCTGCTAACCCCATTGCAAAAACTTTCTGAACAGATACCTTGGTATGGGATGAAGTGAAGATTGCGGAGTCACTTGATCTTCGTTACCATTGTATTTGTCTTCTGCTATATTATGTCAAGTTGAGTGAAGCAAACATATCCTCGTGTGGGTGTGTGTTATCATCTCCTAATGCTCCTACTAGCTTTCTGGCATTGGCAAACGATTTGGCTCCTCTCACTTGGCCTATGAGCAACACCACTGATGATGAGAGCAGATCCTTTCCCTCAATAGATTAGCATCATTCCATTCTTACTCTATAGTAGAATTGATTGTGATAGAGTGGGTGAATCTATGTGATGTAGAGATACACTAAGATCATGCAAAAATATATATTAGTTCTGCTAATGCTTACCAGTGAATTCAAGTCTGCTTGTTTGATGGTCAAACACTTGTGCATACTGATTTGTGTCCTTTGTGGTTTGGGGAAAGGAAAGTAGAAAGGAAATAGTAATGTTGCCAATTGTTGTAGTGGTTTGTGATTCGGATCAACTAAACTGAAAGTGAGATACTGAGACGTGGATCACACTAGTACTATTTCGGTATTTCTTGCTTGCTTGTTTGCTTGTGCTTTTTGCTGAAGCAGGTGAGCTGATTTTCTGCTCTTGGTTTCTGTAGCAATTGGAGGAGGAGTTGGTGCCGAGGATTGGACCAGATGTGCTTTGATTCGTGATCTACAGCGCCCTTGATCTCAGGTTCGTGATCTGCAGTGCCCTTTCTTGTTTGTTCAGACTAAATTCAGTTTGAGCAAGTTAAGCTTCAAACTGCATAAGAAAAGAATAAAAACAGACTCCTAAATTTGGTTAGAACAAGTTGAGTACTTGGAGTATATTCAGCGACCTTGCTTGTTTGTTCTGACTAAATTCTATTGCCTCGCATGACCATGAGTGGAGGCTGGATCAGATCCGGAGGGCGTTCCAGGGCCTCGAGGGCTCCCACGTCTGGCCCTTCTAGGTCAAGCCTCGCTTTGCTGTTTGTTTCTCCAGTAGTGTACATTATATTACTTGGTTTTGCTGTTTGCAACGCTGCCTGCGTGCTACTGTCTTAGTTTGCTGCTGCTTTTCGTGCTTCACTGAAGTTTCAAATTAGAAGAAGTTTCAAATTCTTATGCTGGTTTATGTTCTCTTTGTAGGTTATGAGATATGCTGCTGGAGAGATGCCGTTAGCAAACTGGAAGGGCTGCAACCAAATCCAATCGACAGCATGGCAGTGGTCTCTGAATATCTAAGCTGGTGATCATCTTTTCAGGGATTCCTTTTTTGTTTGGCCTTCTTGTAGGTTTGCACATAAGTGGAAGTTGTAGTGTATATTAGTAGTTGCTGGAGCTGTGGTGGTGATATTTTTGGACTGGCTGTTGTTTGCTATGTATAGATAATGTGATGAAGATGTAACTGCAACAAATGATGTACGATTGTAGAGTGAAAAAATGTTGCTTTGATAGCAAAGTTGAAAAAAATTGAATTATTTCTCTCTCGTCCAGTCCTTTGAATTAGTGGGCTGAAAATATTGATGGGTTGGAAGAGGCCTTAGCCCAAACAATACTGGACAAAAAATAAAAGGAAAAACGTCTTAAAAAAATTAAAGAATTAAATGGACCGCAAAACGGCCGAGGCCCAGAAAAATGGAAGAAGCTCAGAAAACAAAAAAGACCAAATTGTTGGGCCAGGCTCATGTACCTAGTGAAAATTAATAGAAACAATATATATTAAAAGGCTGAATTGTTGGGCTCGACCCATATAGACACCGAATTGGACCGGGCTGAATCTTATCAACGACCTTTTCAATTGGTCGCAGTTTTGCCACATCAGATTGCCACGTCGGATCCGACGTGGCCTGGATAGACAGCCAGTGACCAAAACAAAAGGTCATAGAATCCATGACCTTTTGTTTTGGTCGTAAACGTCTACGACCTTCTCACAGAGAAGGTCGTTAATTTTAGTTTACGACCGCCAGCTTTTAACCTTCTGTTTTTGGTCACAAAAAGGTCACAAATGAAAAACAATGACCATTCAGTGACCAATAGTCAAGGTCACAAGTTGACATATTTCTTGTAGTGTGAGCTTGCTGAAAACGATGGTCGTCGAAAGTATGTCACTTTCGGTGACAACTCAAAGGGTAAGGTGGTTGGTCTCGGTAAGGTTGCCATATCACATGATAGCTCCATACAAAATGTCATGCTCATTGAATCTCTTGGCTACAACTTACTTTCAGTATCTAGACTTGCTAATTTCGGTTTCAATGTCCTATTTACTGAAGTAGATTGCCAAGTGTTTCGTAAAGATAATCATTAAATGGTCTTTACCGGTGTACGTAGAGGTGATTTATACATTGTTGATTTCACTAAAAAGGCTCAACCTAGAACTTGCTTTATTGCTAAATCCTCTAAAGGTTGGTTATGGCATAGACGATTAGGTCATGTTGGTATGCGAAACCTTGACAAGCTTATTAAAGGAAATCATATCCTTGGAGTTAACGACATCATATTTGATAAGGATAGACTTTGCAGCGCTTGTCAAGCAGGTAAATAGGTTGGAGGAGGCATCCCGTGAAGAACATCATGACCACAAGGAGGCCACTCGAGCTACTTCACATGGATCTTTTTGGTCCCAACACTTACAAAAGTCTCGGTGGAAATTCTTTTGGTCTAGTTATAGTTGATGATTTCTCAAGATTTACGTGGGTGTTCTTTCTCGATGATAAATCGCAGGTCCGAAAGATCTTCAAAAACTTTGCTAAGAAGGCCCAAAATCAATTTGAAGTGAAGATCAAGAAGGTTCGCAGCGACAACGGAACGGAGTTCAAGAACGCAAATGTGGACACCTTTCTTGATGAAGAAGGGATTTCACACGAGTTCTCGGCTACGTACACACCTCAACAAAATGGAGTTGTTGAGAGGAAGAACCGGATGCTCATCAAAATGGCGAGAATGATGCTTGATGAGTACAAGACGGCAAAGCACTTTTGGCGGAAGCGGTTGAGACAGCTTGTCATGCAACAAATCGCTTGTATCTTCACAAGCTACTCGGCAAGACGGCATACGAGCTTCTCACCGGTAACAAACCCCAAGTTGGATGCTTTCGAGTATTCAGCTCAAAGTGCTACATTCTTGATAAGCATCGTCGTTCTAAATTTGCTCCTAAGTCTCATGAAGGTTTCCTACTTGGTTATGGCTCAAACTCTCACACATACCGTGTGTACAACAATTTCACCCGAAAGGTTGAAGAAACAGTAGATGTGAAGTTTGATGAATCTAATGGCTTGCAAGTAGAGCAATTGCCAATTGATGTAGGAGACAAAGATCCCTCAGAAGCAATCCAAGACTTGTCTATTGGCAAGATCCGCCCAACGGAGGTGAAGGAGAGTACCTCGTACATCCAAGTGGAAGCTTCTACCTCATGACAAGGTGAACCAAGAGTTGATACGGAAGCATCCACAAGTGGGACACACCAAGATGAAGAAAACGAGGAAGTACACCAAGAACATCAACAACCTCCTTCTCCACCACGACAAGAGAACAACAACACCAACAATGAAGAAGGCCAAGAAGAAGAACAAGATGAAGGAGATGTTCAACCAAGACCCAAGCAAGAGCTTTCACGAGTTCGAGCAAGAATTGCTAAAGACCACCCCGTCGAGCAAATCTACAACGATATCCAAACCGGGAGAATCACTTGCTCTAAACTCATTTAGCTAACTTTTGTGAACACTATTCATTCATCTATAGCATTGAACCTATGAAGGTTGAAGAAGCATTGGAAGATCCGGATTGGATAAATGCCATGCATGAAGAGCTACACAACTTTGAGAGAAATCAAGTTTGGACATTGGTTGAGAAGCCCGACAACAATCACAACATCATCGGTACCAAATGGGTGTTTGATGACCCACAAGTATAGGGGATCTATCGTAGTCCTTTCGATAAGTAAGAGTGTCGAACCCAACGAGGAGCAGAAGGAGATGATAAGCGGTTTTCAGCAAGGTATTCTCTGCAAGTACTGAAATAAGTGGTAACAGATAGTTTTGTGATAAGATAAATTGTAACGAGCAACAAGTAACAAAAGTAAATAAAGTGCAGCAAGGTGGCCCAATCCTTTTTGTAGCAAAGGACAAGCCTGGACAAACTCTTATAATAGGAAAAGCGCTCCCGAGGACACATAGGAATATCGTCAAGCTAGTTTTCATCACGCTCATATGATTCGCGTTCGGTACTTTGATAATTTGATATGTGGGTGGACCAGTGCTTGGGTGCTATTCATACTTGAACAAGCATCCCACTTATGATTAACCTCTATTGCAAGCATCCACAACTACAACAAAAGTATTAAGGTAAACCTAACCATAGCATGAAACATATGGATCCAAATCAGCCCCTTACGAAGCAATGCATAAACTAGGGTTTAAGCTTCTGTCACTCTAGCAACCCATCATCTACTTATTACTTCCCAATGCCTTCCTCTAGGCCCAAATAATGGTGAAGTGTTATGTAGTCGACTTTCACATAACACCACTAGAGGTTAGACAACATACATCTTATCAAAATATCGAACGAATACCAAATTCACATGACTACTGATAGCAAGACTTCTCCCTTGTCCTCAGGAACAAACGTAACTACTCACAAAGCATATTCATGTTCATAATCAGAGGGGTAATAATGTGCATAAAGGATCTGAACATATGATCTTCCACCAAATAAACCAACTAGCATCAACTACAAGGAGTAATCAACACTACTAGCAACCTACTAGCACCAATCCCGGACTTGGAGACAAGAATTGGATACAAGAGATGAACTAGGGTTTGGAGATGAGATGGTGCTGGTGAAGATGTTGATGGAGATTGCCCTCTCTCGATGAGAGGAGCGTTGGTGATGACGATGGGGATGATTTCCCCCACCCGGAGGGAAGTGTCCCCGGCAGAACAGCTCTGCTAGAGCCCTAGATTGGTTCCGCCAAGGTTCCGCCTCGTGGCGGCGGAGTCTCGTCCCAAAAGGTTGCTGTCTATTTTTTTTCTCATCGAAAGACTTCATATAGGAGAAGACGGGCGTCGGAGAGCCACCAGGGGGCCCACGAGGTAGGGGGCACGCCCAGGGGGGGGGGGGGGCGCACCCCCCACCCTCGTGAGCAGGGTGTGGGCCCCCTGGCCTTCATCTTTGGCGATGATTTTTCTTTATTTATTTTAAGATATTACGTGGAGTTTCAGGACTTTTGGAGTTGCACAGAATAGGCCTCCAATATTTGCTCCTTTTCCAGCCCAGAATTCCAGCTACCGGCATTCTCCCTCTTCATGTAAACCTTCTAAAATAAGAGAGAATAGCCATAAGTGTTGTGACATAACGTGAAATAACAGCCCATAATGCAATAAATATCGATATAAAAGCATGATGCAAAATGGACGTATCAACTCCCCCAAGCTTAGACCTCGCTTGTCCTCAGGCGAAAAGCCGATAAAAATAAATATGTCCTCATGTTTAGAGGTAGAGGCATCGATAAAAATAAAATACGGACATGAAGGCATCATGATTATTTCCATAACAACAACATAAATAGATTTTGTCATATGATTACTTATGTTCAAGTGATGATCTTTTCACAAAGCCAAAGTATGAATCAGAAACCTTATTGAGCGCCAACAAATTATAACCTCAGTCATTGAAGCAATTGTAATTTATCATAACATCGGAAAGAGTCTATGTTAGAGCTTAAAAGAAAGTCCACATACTCAACTATCACTTAGTCCTTCATAATTGCTAACACTCACGCGATATTTGTGGTTACAGAGTTTTAATCGGACACAGAGAAAGATAGGGGCTTATAGTTTTGCCCCACAACCTTTTACCTCAAGGGTAATGTCAAGAATAATAATTCATGCTCCCCCACATCCAATTAGATATGTATATCATGTTCTTTCCAACATGCTGAGCTTGCCAAAGGATAAAATGAAAAAGGAAAGGTGAAGATCACCGTTACTCTTGCATAAGGTAGAGGAAAATAATAAAAGATAGGCCCTTCGCAGAGGGAAGCATAGGTTGTCATGCGCGTTTAGGGTTAATGCACAAAATCTTATTGCAAAAGAACGTCACTTTATATTGCCCTTTGTATGTGAACCTTTATTATGCAGTCCATCACTTTTATTGCGTCCACAACAAGTTCGTAGAAAGCTTATTTTCTCCACAGTAATAAGTCATGCATATTTAGAGAGCAATTTTTATTGCTTGCACCGATGACAACTTACTTGAAGGATCTTACTCAATCCATAGGTAGATATGGTGGACTCTCATGGCAAAACTGGTTTAAGGGTATTTGGAAGCACAAGTAGTATTTCTACTTGGTGCTGAGAATTTGGCTAGCATGAGGGGGAAAGCAAGCTCAACACGTTAGAGGATCCATGACAACATACTTTATCTCAGATGTAAGAAAACATAACTCATTATGTTGTCTTCCTTGTCCAACATCAACTCTTTAGCATGTCATATTTTCATGAGTGCTCCCAATCATAAAAGATGTCAATTATAATATATCTATATGTGAAACCTCTCTTTCCTTATTACTTCCTATTAATTGCAACGATGACCAAAGCTATATTTGCCAACTCCCAACAACCTTTAATCGTCATACTCTTTCTATGTGAAGTCATCACTTTCACAGATCAATATGAACTCTTTGATTCTTTTTATTCTTTTTCTTCTAATCACCCAAGATCATGGCAAAATAATCAAGCCCTTGACTCAACACTAATCTTTATTATATAGCTCACGGACTCGATTACAAAGAAGGATCATAAAGCAAAACTCAAAACTAGATCATGCCATGACTTTATTCTACTAAATCAAGATACTACTAAAAGGATCGAACTAAGAAAAACGGTAAAGATAGGAGTTGTGATGGTGATACGATACCAGGGCACCTCCCCCAAGCTTGGCAATTGCCAAGG
The DNA here is from genome assembly GCF_018294505.1 of Triticum aestivum. Lineage (NCBI taxonomy): Eukaryota > Viridiplantae > Streptophyta > Magnoliopsida > Poales > Poaceae > Triticum > Triticum aestivum. Next base: position 70,558,991 of record NC_057810.1, on the reverse strand, counting down.
GGAGTGCCCATACCCATGTGATTATATCTCCTTCTTTGTTGTTGGCGGTGGAGGTGTTGTTGATGATGCGAGCTTGTCGTCCACCTTCCATGGCATAGGCTCACCATCATAGAAGGATGATCGAGTCTCCGGAATCCTCAAATCTGCAGCCAAACTCATCCTTTTGAATCTATATTCATACTCACAGTTTTGGTTTTGCAGATCATAGATTTGGGCTTGGAGGTGCTCGATCTTCTCATGTAGCTTGAAGATGGCATCCTCGTTCTTCTTGGCATCCGGCTCGTAGTTGTTGGTGAACTCCGTGAGCATCTTGTGGGTAGCGTTGATTCCACGCTCCACCATCCCCTGGCACTTGAAAACTTGTTGCTCCATTGCTTTGAGCCTCGACTCCACGCTTCCGATTCCCTTTGGTCCCTCAACATCGCGGATGTGCAGCAACCCATCACGCATCTCAATGGTTTGAGGGTATCGCAACACCTCCGTGAGGTAAGGGTTGATCACCTTCTCGAAGAACTTGTCCTTGGAAGCACTTGGGGTCGTCATGATGATCTAGACCTGTCAGAAAAACAACTCGAAACAAGAACAGGGGAGATTTGCGTGATACGAGAGTCAAAACCTTTCGGGGTATATATAATGAATTTTTACCGACCAAAATACGTATTGTGCAAGGAAAATAGAGTCCGGAGGGCACACAAGGTGCTCACGAGGTAGGGGGCGCACCCAGGGGGGTAGGGCGCGCCCTCCACCTTCATGGAGGCCTCATGTCCTTCCCAGACTGCCACTTATTTTTCTATTTTTATAAATATTCCAAAACGGAGAAATATTGCCATAAAAATTGTTTTGGAGTCGGTTTACTTACCGTACAACATACCTATTCCTTTTCGGAGTCTAGAATGTTCTGGAAAGTGTCCTTTATGTATTCCTCCGGGGTTACGGTTTCAATAATATTAGTTTCAACATTTATGGAATTACCTAAGATATAGTGTTTGATCCTTTGACCGTTTACCACCTTCGGATTTGTGCCTGTGAAGTTGTTGATTTTTATGGCACCGGAACGATAGACCTCCTCGATAACGTAGGGACCTTCCCATTTGGAGAGAAGTTTTCCAGCAAAAAATCTTAAACGAGAGTTGTATAGCAATACATAATCACCTACATTAAACTCACGCTTTTGTATCCTTTTGTCATGCCATCTTTTAACTTTTTCTTTAAACAACTTGTCATTTTCATAAGCTTGGGTTCTCCATTCATCAAGTGAGCTAATATCAAATAACCTCTTCTCACCGACAAGTTTGAAATCATAGTTGAGCTCTTTAATAGACCAGTATGCCTTATGTTCTAGTTCGAGAGGTAAGTGACAAGCTTTTCCATAAACCATTTTATACGGAGACATACCCATAGGATTTTTATATGAAGTTCTATAGGCCTATAATGCATCATCAAGTTTCTTGGACCAATTCTTTCTAGACCTATTGACAGTCTTTTGCAAAATTAATTTGAGCTCTCTATTGCTCAATTCTACCTGACCACTAGACTGCGGGTGATATGGAGATGCAATTCTATGATTAACGTCATATTTAGCAAGCATCTTACGGAAAGCACCGTGAATAAAGTGTGAACCACCATCAGTCATTAAATATCTAGGGACTCCAAACCTCGGAAAAATAACTTCCTTAAGCATTTTAATAGAAGTGTTATGATCAGCACTACTAGTTGGAATAGCTTCTACCCACTTAGTAACGTAATCAACAACAACTAAAATATGAGTATATCCATTAGAGGCAGGAAAAGGTCCCATATAATCAAAGCCCAAACATCAAATGGTTCAATAACAAGTGAATAATTCATAGGCATTTCTTGACGTCTACTAACATTGCCAATTCTTTGACATTCATCACAAGACAAAACAAACTTACGGGCATCCTTGAAGAGAGTAGGCCAATAAAAACCGGATTGCAATACCTTATGTGCAGTTCTATCTCCAGCGTGGTGTCCTCCATAAGCTTCGGAGTGACACTTGCATAGGATCTGTTCCTGTTCATGCTCAGGTACACAACGTCTAATAACACCATCTACTCCTTCTTTATAAAGATGTGGGTCATCCCAAAAGTAATATCGCAAGTCATAGAAAAACTTTTTCTTTTTTTGGTATGTGAAGCTAGGTGGTATAAATTTAGCAGCAATATAATTAGCATAATAAGCATACCATGGAGTGCTACGAGAAGTGCTTATGACATTTAATTGTTCATCAGGAAAGCTATCATCAATAGGTAGTGGGTCATCAAGAACATTCTCTAACCTAGACAAGTTGTCTGCAACGGGGTTCTCAGCTCCCTTTCTATCAACAATATGCAAATCAAATTCTTGCAGCAGGAGAACCCATCTAATAAGTCTAGGTTTTGCATCTTTCTTTTCCATAAGATATTTAATAGCAGCATGATCTGTGTGAATAGTTACTTTAGAATCAACAATACAGGGTCTGAATTTATCACAAGCAAATACAACTGCTAAAAGTTCCTTTTCGGTAGTAGCATAATTTCTTTGAGCATTGTCTAGAGTCTTACTTGCATAATGGATAACATTTAATTTCTTATCAACTCTTTGCCCTAGAACAGCACCTACAACATAATCACTAGCATCACACATAATTTCAAAGGGTAAATTCCAATCAGGTGGCTGAACAATAGGTGCAGAGACTAATGCTTTCTTACGTATTTCAAATGCTTCTACACAATCATCATCAAAGACAAATGATACATCTTTTTGTAATAAATTAGCCAGAGGCCGAGAGATTTTTGAGAAGTCCTTAATGAACCTCCTATAAAATCCGGCATGACCAAGGAAGCTTCTTATACCTTTGATGTTCTTGGGACATGGCATCTTTTCAATAGCATCAACCTTGGCCTTATCAACTTCAATACCCTCTTTCAGAAACTTTGTGCCCCAAGACAATACCTTCATTAACCATAAAGTGGCACTTTTCCCAATTGAAGACAAGATTAGTTTCTTCACATCTCTGCAAAACTCGAGCAAGATTGCTCAAGAAATCATCAAAAGAGGAACCATAGACGGAAAAGTTGTCCATGAAAAGCTCACAAATCTTTTCGGAAAAGTTAGAGAATATAACCATCATGCATCTTTGAAAGGTAGCAGGCGCATTACATAAACCAAAAGGCATATGTCTATAAGCAAAAGTACCAAAAGGGCATGTAAAAGTAGTCTTTGATTGATCTTTAGCCGACACAGGTATTTGAGAGAAACCAGAATAACCTAGAAAGAAATAATGTGTATGTTTGCATAATCTTTCTAGCATTTGATCAATAAAAGGTAAGGGGTAATGATCTTTATTAGTGGCCTTATTTAATTTGCGGAAATCAAATACCATCCTATAACCTGTGATGATTCTTTAAAGAATCAATTCATCTTTATCATTCGGGACAACAGTAATACCTCCCTTCTTAGGGACACAATGGACAGGACTTGCCCACTGACTATCAGCAACGGGATAAATTATACCTGCCTCCAGAAGCTTGACTATTTCTTTTCTTACCACTTCTTTCATTTTAGGATTCAGATGTCGTTGAGGATCACAAACTGGTTTGGCATCAGCTTCCAAATTTATTTTATGTTGACATAGAGTGGGACTAATGCCCTTAAGATCATCCAGAGTATATCCAATAGCAGCACGGTGCTTCTTCAGAGTTTTCAATAATCTTTATTCTTCATGCTCTAAAAGGTTAGCACTAATAATAAGAGGATATATTTTCTTTTCATCAAGATAAGCATATTTAAGATTATAAGGCAACGGTTTAAGCTCAAACACGGGATCACCCTTGGGTGGAGGAGGATCCCCTATGATTTCAACCGGCAAATTGTGTTGTAGAATAGTTTAAAGAATACTTCATCTATTTCCCTTTGAGGGAGTCCCGGATTAGGGGGTGTCCGGATGGCCGGACTATAACCTTTGGCCGGAGTCCTGGACTATGAAGATACAAGATTGAAGACTTTGTCCCGTGTCCGGATGTGAGTTTCCTTGGCGTGGAAGGCAAACTTGGCGATACGGATATGTAGATCTCCTCCCATTGTAACCGACTCTATGTAACCCTAGCCCTCTCCGGTGTCTATATAAACCGGAGGGTTTTAGTCCGTAGGACGAACAACAATCATACCATAGGCTACCTTCTAGGGTTTAGCCTCTCTGATATCGTGGTAGATCTACTCTTGTACTACCCATATCATCAATATTAATCAAGCAGGAGTAGGGTTTTACCTCCATCGAGAGGGCCCGAACCTGGGTAAAAACATCGTGTCCCTTGTCTCCTGTTACCATCCGCCTAGACGCACAGTTCGGGACCCCCTACCCGAGATCCGCTGGTTTTGACACCGACATTGGTGCTTTCATTGAGAGTTCCTCTATGTCGTCATCTTTAGGCCCGATGGCTCCTCCGATCATCAACAACGACGCGGTCCAGGGTGAGACTTTTCTCCCCGGACAGATCTTCGTATTCGGCGGCTTTGCACTGCGGGCCGATTCGCTTGGCCATCTGGAGCAGATCGAAAGCTACACCCCTGGCCATCAGGTCAGATTTGGAAGCTTGAACTACACGGCTGACATCCGCGGAGACTTGATCTTCGATGGATTCGAGCCACGGTCGGGCGCGCCGCACTGTCGCAATGGGCTTGATCTAGCTCTGCCGCCGAACAATGCCCAGGAGGCCGCCCCGGTGTCCGCTCTGACCCTTAGTTCGGAGCCGACTGCGCCAATCAAGGACGGATGGCTGGACACCGCCTCGGGGGCTGCAATCTTTACGGCGATCGAGCCGAACACCAGTCTTGTCCTTTACGAAGCTCGCGACTCCAAGGTGCCGGACTCCTCTCCAGACTACGAACCTTCCGCGCCCCTGCCGATCGAACCTGATTGGGCGCCGATCATGGAGTTCGCAGCCGCGGACATCTTTCAGCACTCGCCCTTCGATGACATTCTGAATTCACTAAAGTCTCTCTCCTTATCAGGAGAGCCCTGGCCGGACTATGGTCAGCGAGGATGGGATGCGGACGACGAAGAAATTCAAATCCCACCCATCGCCCACTTCATAGCGACTGTCGATGATTTAACCGACATGCTCGATTTCGACTCCGAAGACATCGATGGTATGGACGACGATGCAGGAGATGAACAGGAATCAGCACCTATAGGGCACTGGACAACCACCTCATCTCACGATGTATACATGGTGGACACACCTAAAAGAAACGACGACGAGGAACAAAGGGACACAACGAGGGATCGTTCCCTCGAAAAGCAATCAAAGTGGCGGCGCAAGCGACGCGCCAAACCCCACCTTGATAGAGACCCAGCCACAGAGCAGGGCGAACCGGCGGGCGACGAACATGCCATCGAGCAACCGTCCGAACATGGCAATTTGGGTAAACAAACTGAACAACCCATCCCCGGTGAAGATTATAGCCCGGACGACCTCACGCCGGACAAGTTGATGGAGCAGAAGAACCTCCACAAAAGGCTTGTCGCCACTGCGCGTAGCCTGAAAAAGCAGAAGCGGAAGCTCAAAACAGCGGAAGATACACTCAGAATTAGATGGGGCAAAGTACTCAACACCGCAGACAAGTACGGAGACAGTCGTCACACAAAGAGCTATCCAAAGCGGAAATTACTGCCAGAATTTGATGAGGAGGCCTTAGAGCCCCCGCAATCAAAAAATAAAGAAGACACCCGGTCGGATAAACAACCCCATGGCCAACATAGAGCGGCAAGGGGCGTCACACTCAAGCCGGCACGCGATCCGCGCAAGGATTCACATCAAAAAGACGGCCCAACCAGATCTATGTACAGGCCAAGAAAGCAAGCTCTAGTAAGTAATGCAACACAACAAGTATCCGAACATCACGGCGCACCAAAATATAGGGGTGCCGCACACCCCCTATGTTTCACCAATGAGGTGCTGGACCATGAATTTTCAGCGGGATTCAAGCCCGTAAACATAGAGGCATACGACGGAACAACAGACCCTGGAGTCTGGATTGAGGATTATATCCTCCACATACACATGGCTAGAGGAGATGACCTCCACGCCATAAAATACTTACCCCTCAAGCTCAAAGGGCCAGCCCGGCATTGGCTTAAAAGCCTTCCCGAAAACACCATCGGAAGTTGGGAAGAGCTCGAGGATGCTTTTCGGGCAAATTTTCAAGGGACGTATGTCCGACCTCCGGATGCAGACGGTCTAAGTCATATAACTCAACAACCCGGAGAGTCAGCCCGGAAACTCTGGAACATATTTCTTACTAAAAAGAACCAGATAGCCGACTGTCCGGACGCCGAAGCCTTAGCAGCTTTCAAACACAGCGTTCGCGACGAATGGCTCGCCAGACACCTCGGCCAAGAAAAGCCAAGAACAATGGCCGCATTAACAAGCCTCATGACCCGCTTTTGCGCAGGAGTGGATAGCTGGTTGGCAAGAAGCATCACCAGCGACCCAAGTACATCCGAAGTCAGGTATGGAAACGGGAAACCACGACGTAGCAAGGACCAGCGCTGAACCAAGGGAAACAGCCTGAAGAGCGCGGCAGTCAACGCCGGATTCAAAAGCTCTCGGCAGAATAAGAAAAAGCTGCCCCTCAAAGATAACAGGGACGAGCTATCTAACCTAAACAACATCTTGGACAAAACATGCCAAATCCACAGTACTCCCGGGAATCCTGCAAACCATACTCACAGAGATTGTTGGCTTTTCAAGCAATCCGGCAAACTTAACACCGAACACAAGGGGCTTGACATACCAAGCGAGGACGATGACGAACCCCACAAGCAGAGCACCGGAGAACAAAAGAAGTTCCCACAAGAAGTGAAAACAGTAAACTCACTTCATGTGACAAAAGGGAAATACAGAGTGGCGCCTATAGAGATACGCTCCATATGGCCTGTCCCAGAGGAGTCCCGCCACTGGTTTTTACAACCAATCACCTTCGACCACCAGGATTACTCTAGAAGTATCCGGAACACAGGCTGGACTGCCTTGGTCTTAGATCTGATAATTGTCAGACTCCACTTTAGACAAGTCATAATGTACGGCGGCAGTGATCTAAACCTACTATACCAGGACACAGTCCGCCAAATGGGGATAAACCCAACAACAATTCGCCAAGGCAACACTTCCTTTCAAGGGGTAACGCCAGACCCAGATACCCATTGTACGGGTTCTCTCCTCCTAGAAGTTGTGTTCGGCTTCCCCGACAACCTCCGCCGCGAAAAGCTAACCTTTCACATCGCCCCTTTTACAAGTAGCTATCAAGCACTACTGGGACGTGAAGCTTTCACCCGCTTTAATACAATACCGCATTATGAATCCCTTACGCTTAAAATGCCCGGTCCGCGAGGCATCATCTCATTAAAGGGAAATATCAAATGTTCCTCGAGCGCGGAAGACTGTGCGGCTGCCTCGACAGCCACACAATAAACCGGCTTCACTAACCAAAGCACCTGAACAGGTCGTTCAGACCCCGGACATGTCTAGATGAGTCCTGCGTAAACATACAGGGGCTTAATAGCCGCATACCCCCGTACAAGGGGCTCCACGCGTATACAACAAGAGGCAATAAAGCTCAATTCTACCCATTTTCCGAATTATACTTTGTTCATTTAGTATAACATAGATTCTCGCACGATTGTTTTTAACTAAGTTCCTCTCTTTTACAGATGAACACCATGCTACACCCGTCCAGGATACGGCACAACGGAGACACAGGCGCAAACATGCAGTAGGGACCCATTCCAAGGATTCTTTTTAGATTAAGACCCTGCGTAAACCTTTTTTACTGTCTCTTGTTGATAACATCCCCCGGTTTCTTTTTACAACTGAGGAGGAGGCTAGCATCTTGGCATGTGGCCACGTCAGAATTTTACGCATACCTGGACACCAGGGGCTTCTTACCAAGGGCATTGTTTAGCCTATTTTCATAAAGACCGAATACCTTAGGGAGTGTTTGGCGTCGCAAGTTTGGCCTTATATGCATCAGCTCCGAATCATGTCTTTGGTCAAATGTTGGGTTTGCCCGGCTCCTGTGTTTTGCTGCCTTATGTTCCGCTCTATCGGCTAAGGCGGCACCAGGAGAACTACTGCGATTGTGCCCTGGTTCGGCCAGGCGAGCACCTCAGTAGAGAAAGCCGAAAACTGTCTGTCATGATATAGCGTGAGACTGGTCAACCACTCGATGACCCGCCGGAATCTTTAGGATTCCTCCGCATTAACGAAGGGCCATTTCCCGGTCAGGCACACACGCGCCCCGAATTCGGGTGAGCGCGGTGCCCCCAGGGGCTATATAGTAGGCCCACTGTCAAACTCCTATGGCTAAGTGAAAGTGATAAAGCATTATAGTCCGGTTGCCTAGTTCGCTGCGCTATCAACTCCTTTATAGGACCAAGACGTTGGATCAAGTGTGAAAATGTGCCTTCTGCGAACACCCCCGCATTATATGCGTGGGGGCTGAAGCCGAAGACTGCCATCTTTCAGGTTATATACACATATACATTAACGGCTGCATAGGAGGTATTTTAATTATTGAAAGCACACGTATAAAAGGCTTTTATATTCCATCAAAACATTGTTTTACAATGATACATGTTATACGAACATAACATCCTTCGAGCACTGCGTCTCTATTAAACGAGCGCCCGGTAGAACTTCCTGAAAATAGTGCTCGGAAGGTACTCGGCTTTCGTCCGAATCTTGGGATGCAACAACACTGGCCTTCATATCCGCCCAGTATGTCTTGACACGGGCAAGAGCCATCTGTGCACCCTCTATGCACGCCGACCTCTTCATTGCACTAATATGTGGCACCGCACCGAGGAACTGCTGCACCAAGCTAAAATAACTCTTCGGCTCGGGCCTTTTCGGCCACAGATGACTCACGACATGATTCATGGCGAGTCCGGATAACCTATTCAGCTCCTCCCATGCGGCCAAACAATCGGATACTAAAAGTGGGCGCTCTGGATTGTGGAACTACGACCAAAAAAGCTTCTCCACCTCGTGGTCATTTTGATCGTGGAAGTGTTCGCCGCACTCCACTTCCGGTCCAACGGAGCATATTTAGGATCCCCGAACTTCATCCGCAGCATATAGGGCTTTCCAGCCGTGATATCTCCGGCCTGGCGTAGCTCCTCCTTCATAGCTCTAATCACAGAGCAAGTATCCTTGGCCTCGGTAGTGACCTTCTCTAGGTCCTTCTGTGCCACCCGATCTTCTTTTTCAAGAAGCTTGCAGCGGTCGGCAGCATTCTTCAACTTTTCAGCCATCTCGGCCATTTCCTTCTTGCTTTGGCAGTGAGCAGCCTGTTCGGCTTTCAGCTCTTCAGCCGCCTTTAAGGCAGCCACATCGCTTTTCCTGGCCTGCTCCTTGGCTCGGGCAAGTTCCGCCCGAAATTTCTCCATGGCAGCGGCACCATCTGCATCAAGCACATATGTTGTAAGGTACGGGCATCAAGCTCCTCTTACCAGGTGTCTTCAGAGAAATTATATACCTTGTGCCTCGTCAAGCCGGTTGTTGACAAGTGCGATGTCGGCATCTGCCACGTCAAGTTGTTGCTTTAGCTTGGCAAATTCATCAGTCCGGTCAGCCACTGGACACTTCGCCACCTACATAGGAAAGGCACAATATTATACCTGGGATTATGATCCTCGGCACGCCGTCCTTTTTGGCAACACTCCGAGTCTCAGGGGCTACTATCTATACAGGGCGCATCTTATATATGCGGATCTGTCGAAAGGTACATCATTTCACGTACCTCAAAACCTGTCAGTAAACTCCTTACGGCCTTGTACAACCCGCTCTCCGCAGATGAAATCCTTCTAATCACCGTATCCATCAACGCACGGTGTTCTTCTGAGATAGACGCTCGCCCGAGCAGATCCTTCAGCTCCTCCGACCGTGCACCGGACGGTGCCAGACTCATCCGATAGCCTTTTTCGAAGGCCGGACACGGAGGGCCTTGGGAGGTGTCGGTGTCAAAACCGGCGGATCTCGGGTAGGGGGTCCCGAACTGTGCGTCTAGGTGGATGGTAACAGGAGACGAGGGACACGATGTTTTTACCCAGGTTCGGGCCCTCTTGATGGAGGTAAAACCCTACGTCCTGCTTGATTAATATTGATGATGTGGGTTACAAGAGTAGATCTACCACGAGATCAAGGAGGCTAAACCCTAGAAGCTAGCCTATGGTATGATTGTTGTTCGTCCTATGGACTAAAGCCATCCGGTTTATATAGACATCGGAGAGGGCTAGGGTTACACAGAGTCGGTTACAATGGTAGGAGATCTACATATCCGTATCGCCAAGCTTGCCTTCCACGCCAAGGAAAGTCCCATCCGGACACGGGACGAAGTCTTCAATCTTGTATCTTCATAGTCTTGGAGTCCGGCCGATGATGATAGTTCGGCTATCCGGACACCCCCTAGTCCGGAACTCCCTCAGTAGCCCCTGAACCAGGCTTCAATGACGACGAGTCCGGCGCGCATATTGTCTTCGGCATTGCAAGGCGGGTTCCTCCTCCGAATAATTTATAGAAGATTGTGAACACCAGGATAGTGTCCGGCTCTGCAAAATAAATTCCACATACAACCGTAGAGAGAATAATATTACACAAGTTCAATCTGCTGACGTATTTTGTGGCGTAACGTCACACCACTACCAAGCCTTCAAATTGTTTTTATTGTTCCATCTCAGCGCGTTTAGCGAGGCGGTTTCCTTGGCACGTCTTGTCGAAGCAGAGATCGTGTTCCCCTTATTCCGGGATTCCCATCAATACGGACGTGGGTAACCCAACCGCGCCATCAATCGCGACGCTTGGGGGATAAGCGAGTTTTACCAGGCCGGTGGGGACGCGTGTTTCTGTCCGCCCATATAAGGGGATAAAGATCCAACCTTTTACCTGCGCCTTCTTCCTCCTTGGCTTATCCATCTCTGCGAACTCGAGCTCTAGCGCCCAAGCCCGCACATCTCACCTCAACCTTCTCCAAATATGTCCGGAGCGGGAGGCAAGTGGATGGCCTCCTCCGTCACGGAGGGGCATATCCAGAAGCTGCGCAGCGCCGGATACTTGTCCAGCGACATCGCGCATCGGCTCCCCGAAGAGGGAGAGCTCATCCCCACCCCTAGGCCCCATGAGAGGGTAGTATTCCTTCCCCATTTCCTCCGCGGACTGGGCTTCCCACTTCATCCCTTTGTCCGGGGGCTCATGTTCTACTACGGCCTAGATTTCCATGATCTGGCCCCGAATTTTATTCTCAACATCTCGGCGTTTATCGTCGTGTGCGAGGCCTTCCTCTGCATCCAGCCCCACTTCGGCTTGTGGCTCAAGACCTTCAGTGTCAAGCCGAAGGTTGTGAAGGGCAGCCAAGCGGAGTGCGGAGGCGCCATGGTGGGCAGGATGTCCCACGTTACGTGGCTGGAGGGCACCTTTGTGGAAACCATCAAGGGGTGGCAATCGGGGTGGTTCTACATCACCGAGCCGCGTGATCCCGAATGGGCAGCGGCCCCCGAATTCAGATCCGGCATCCCCACACGGCTCACCTCCTGGAAAGAGAGCGGCCGGATTTGGGGCGATTCGGAGGAGCTGACCGGACTCCAAGCCTGCGTCCAAAAGCTGGTGGACAAGAAGCTCAAGCTTGTCAACGTAGTCCAGGTCATGCTCATCCGCCAGATTCTCCCGTGCCAACGACGGGGCTTCAATATGTGGGAGTTCGATCCGGCGCAGCACCAGACTTTGAATGGGCTCTTCGACACTACGTACGAAGAGGTCTGGAAGGTGCTGTTCAAGGGCGCCGAGGCTCCCGCATCCGCTACCGAAGATCGCGGATTCAGCTCGCAGCGTCCAGCTGACGAGGTAAGTGATATTGTCCTTTACGGGACGCTTGTTATTCATAGTTTGACTCTATGCGGGATCTAAACTCCCTTTCCTTTGACAGGACTGGCTGAAGAAGGCCGCACAGGCTATCTGTCCGGCCCCATTGCCAGAGGACCCAGCTGACGCCCGCCTAACGGGGCTGCTGGCTCCGGCACCCCACGTGGTGCCGGAGAAGAAGGCCAAGAAGAAGGCCACGGGGACTCGGAAGAGTTCCCGTTTTCAGGTGCTATCGGACGATGAATCCGAGGCCGACTCCTCCCACCAAGGCGAGGAGGAGAAGAAGAAAGCCTCTCCCCCAGCGGGGGGAGGGAAGAAAAGGAAGGCCTCCCCAACAAGGGAGGCCGAAGGGTCCAAGAGGGGAAAAACTCTTCCCCCGGACTGTTCCGCCAACGCCAGTGACGACGACGAGGACTGGCCTCCAAGGGCCAAGCCTCTGGCGAGATCGTAAGTATCCGGACTCCCGAATAACTTCAAGGTTTTCGTTTTCCGCCACATTATGTCTTTCTAATGCCGCATACAACCCTGCAGTCCGCCTAAGGATGATCTCCCCACTTCGTCGAGCGGGTCCTTAGGGGCGTCGGATATGGATTCTCTTCCGACTGCCTCCACCCCCCGTGATGCGGACGATGCCGAGGTGGGATCCCAGGAAGGGACCCACCAGGAGGAGAGGGCCCCGGAGGTGTCGCAGGACAACCTCCCGGACTTTGCACCGGACTCAGCCCCGGAACCCATAGTGGCTCCGGAGTCCGGCGGGCGACCCCTTCGGAAGAAGGGCAAGACCGCGACGCCGGCTGCCTCCGTCCAACCGGAGGTGCCGGATAATTTGCTGGAGGCGCTCAACGGCGCCTCCATCAAAGAGGAACACCGCACTGTTATGAGTGCGGTGATTCAGAAGGTTCAGCTCGCCAAGAGCGGGCTGACCGAAGCCTGCAGCAGCCTTCTAACAGGCTTTGAGGTAAGAATTTCAATATATGTAAAATGGTACCGCATAGACAGTAGCCCCTGATGCTCGGTTCGGTGTTCGGAAAGAAAAGCCGGACTGAGGATCTTTAGAAAGATAAACGCAGGAGTCATGAAAATATGTCAATATGGGATTGCAGGCTGTGCTGCTGACCTCTGCCGCACTGACTGCGGAGGTCAAACTTTGAAGGAAAACCTCGAGCGGTCCGAGAACGAGCTCGGCCATGCCAAGAAGCAGCTCGAGGAAAAAGAAGGTGAGTAATACCTTATGAAAATTGTACCTTACAGAAAAGGATTTGGTTGCAAGAAAAATGACAAGGATAACTGGGGTATTGCAGGGGCCACTAACGAGGTGGCGACCCTGAAGGAGGCGGTGGCCGCGGCCGAACGCAATGCGGCTGCGGAGCGCACCGAGCGAGAGAAACAGGAGGCGCGGGTGGCGGAGGTACAGCAAGAGCTCCAGGATCTCGTGAAGAAACACGAGAGCCTGGAGCGTGACTCGAAGACTCGAGAGTCTGAGCTTGCAACGGCTCTTGAGAGTGCCAAAGCCGCTAAGGCCGAAGCCTACAAGGCCCTCCAGGAGATAGAGGCGGTGAAGAAAATAGCAGCGGGTAAGGCATTTTTCATGCAAAGTAAGCATGTGAGTGTTAATTACCTGTTGCTTACCCGAATTCGGAGCTCTCCAGGAGCGTTCGCAGATCTTCCCCGCAGCGTGTCCGATGCTGCCGCATTCTACCGGGCCGAGGAGGGGAGCTCAACGGAGAAGGTCTTCTGGTCTCAGTATGCTGAGGCCGGACATCCGGTGCCCCTTAGCGACCAGCTGAAGCAGCTGGTCGAGCTCCACAAGGCGGCCGAACAGGCCATGAAGGGCCTCATAGTTCGGCTGTGGCCTAAGGAGGCTATGCCTGGGAGCTACTTCGGCCTGGTGCGGCGGCTGGTGGACGCGTGCCCGTGGGTTGAAGTTATCAAGCACTCCGCCTGTATCGAGGGTGCGCGTCGGGCCCTTGCCCGCGCAAAGGTGCACTGGGGCAAGATGGATGCCCAGAAGCTTGTGACGGACCCCCCACCAGAGGGCAAGGAGCATCGCACGCCCGAGATGTATTATAGGAGTGTGCTGAAGGGCGCCCGCACTATTGCGGGTGAGTGCTCCAAAGATGTAATATTTGAGTAGACTCGCATTTTGTTATCCTGTGCGCTGAAAACTTGGTTCATATGCGCTAAGCAACGCTTGTTAATTTAAAATATTACCTTCTGTGCGGCTGTTTATCAAATCTGAGAGATGGCAAGTCGTCGGCTTCAGCCCCCATGCCACGAGTGCTGGGGTGTTCGGGATAAACTCGAGCGCTCTTGTTCCCATTTTTGGGTCCATCTAGGGAGGCGCTCAACACAACGAACAAGGCAACCGGACTTATAATGCTTGAACACTCTCACTTAGCCATAGAATTCTATAATTTTAAATTTCGGCGAAGCCCCTAGTTTTCGGAAGGCCGAATTTGGGGCGCTATCCACGCCTTGACCGGACAGAATCCGGCTCCTCGCTCGAAGCGGCATAAGTCTTTAGGGACTCGCAAAGAACCTCTCGAACAGCGACCAGCTCTCGCCTCATCATGACGGTCAGTTTTAGCTTTCTCCACTGAGGCGTTAACCCAGCTCAACTGGGGCGCAATCGCAGTGGTTCTCCCAGTGCTACCTTAGCCGATAAAACGGAACGTAAGGTACCAAAACATGGGAGCCGGGCAAACCCAACTATTGACCCAAGAACATGATTCGGAGCCGATGCATATAATGCTATAAGTTCGGGGTGCCGCACTTGTGAAAGTGTTCGGACTTATCACACCATAACGCGGGAAACATAAGCCCCTGGTGTATTTAGCCGTACCAAAACGTACGGATGCAACATGTCATAGATGAACATATGTGTAAGAAAGAAATGCAATTAGAAGCAAAAATGTGCTGCATTGCTTTATTCAAATAAAAACTGCTGTAAGTGCAGGACGATACAAGTGGTGCGGTAAGCAAGGGATGGGACTGTTTAACATGTCCCCCTCCAGGGGTAGGCTACGGAATAATGCATAAAACAGATTTAATGCTCATAATGGAGACCACCTGGATTTTCGTTGTAGCCTTTCTCCTTCCCTGGCTGTTGTATCGTGGGTTCGGCATGTCTGCTGCCGGACAGGGCCTCTGACGAACGGAGTCCTGTGGGTAAAAAATAAAGGAAAGAAAAGAAACGACACACTTAAGAGCCCCTGGTGCGGTTGAGCCGCAGTCTGGGCTTATCGTGGTCGAGCCCCTTGCCCCATGCCCATGGTATCTTCAGAGCGTAATGGAGTACGCGAAGGGTCTGTCTTAATGTTTTACAGGGGCTGGGGTTGGGGCCGCACTGCTACGCGTGCTCGGAACGCGCCAGGTGGTCGTGTTGTAGGTTACACCGGGCACGCTTAGCTGTGTCCGGCCGCTTAGCAGCCGGACTCGAGAATTGCCTTAAAAGGCTGCTTTGTACTTCTGCCGCGAGAGCCGCTGTATGTTCCTCCGTTCGGAGGGAGCGTTCAGTGTTTCCGTTGACCGTGATGACTCCTCTAGGGCCTGGCATCTTGAGCTTGAGGTATGCGTAGTGCGGCACCGCGTTGAACTTTGCGAACGCGGTACGTCCGAGCAAGGCATGATAGCCGCTGCGGAACGGGACTATGTCGAAGATTAACTCCTCGCTTCGGAAGTTATCCGGGGATCCGAAGACCACTTCCAGTGTAACTGAGCCTGTACAATTGGCTTCTACACCTGGTATGACGCCTTTAAAGGTCGTCTTGGTAGGTTTAATCCTTGAGGGGTCTATGCCCATTTTGCGCACCGTGTCCTGATAAAGCAGGTTTAGGCTGCTACCGCCGTCCATCAGGACTCTGGTGAGATGAAATCCATCGACGATTGGGTCTAGAACCAATGCGGCGAACCCACCATGGCGAATGCTGGTGGGGTGGTCCCTTCGGTCAAAGGTGATCGGGCAAGAGGACCATGGATTGAACTTCGGGGCAACTGGCTCCATCGCGTATACATCCCTGAGTGCACGCTTCCGCTCCCTTTTGGGTATGTGCGTGGCATATATCATGTTCACCGTCCGCACCTGTGGGGGAAACCCTTCTGTCCTCTATTGTTCGGCGGTCGGGTCTCTTCCTCGTCGTCGCTATGTAGCCCCTTGTCGCTGTTTTCGGCAATTAACTTGCCTGCCTGCTTGAACACCCAACAGTCCCTATTGGTGTGGTTAGCTGGCTTTTCAGGGGTGCCATGTATCTGGCACAAGCGGTCGAGAATTCGGTCCAAATTGGACGGACCCTGAGTTGTTCTTTTGAATGGCTTTTTCCGTTGACCGGGTTTAGAGCCTCTGAATCCGGCATTGACTGCCGTATCCTCACTGTTATCGCCGTTAATGCGGCGTTTGTTTTTGTAGCGACGCGACCTGCCACTACGGTCCTTGATATCCGGACTGCCAGAATTTTTGTTGAGGTTGTTGCTGCGTGCTAGCCAGCTGTCCTCACCCGCACAGAAGCGGGTCATGAGTGATGTAAGGGCTGCCATGGATTTCGGCTTTTCCTGTCCCAGGTGCCGGGCAAGCCACTCGTCGCGGATGTTATGCTTGAAGGCCGCGAGGGCCTCGGCATCCGGACAGTCGACGATTTGGTTTTTCTTGGTTAAGAACCGTGTCCAGAATTGTCTGGCCGATTCGTCTGGCTGCTGAATTATGTGGCTTAGGTCATCTGCATCTGGTGGTCGCACGTACGTGCCTTGGAAGTTATCGAGGAATGCGGCTTCCAGGTCCTCCCAACTCCCGATTGACTCTGCTGGCAAGCTGTTAAGCCAGTGCCGGGCTGGTCCTTTAAGTTTGAGTGGGAGATATTTGATGGCGTGGAGATCGTCTCCGCGGGCCATGTGGATGTGGAGGAGATAGTCCTCGATCCAGACCGCGGGGTCTGTTGTGCCATCATAAGATTCAATATTGACGGGTTTAAACCCTTCTGGGATTTGATGATCCATTACCTCATCTGTGAAGCACAGTGGGTGTGCGGCGCCTCTGTACTGGGCAATATCGCGACGGAGCTCAAAAGAGCTTTGTCTGTTGTGTTCGGCCCGGCCGGACTTACTGTGTCCGGGGTGACGGTGATCGTCACGTATCGTGGGGCGCCCACGTGATCCATAGATCGATCTTGATTGTCTTGCCTTATCCTCCAATATGTCGCGCAGGTCCGGAGTGTTCCCCTGTGGCCTTGTGCTTTTCGAGCGATGCCGGGGTACGGGTCTAGTGAAGGGCCTTGAGGCCTCTCTGTCGCGACCACGGGGTGGTCGATCAGCCGTATTGTCTCCTGGTGAAGCGGGATCATATGCCTCCACCTCTAATCGGGGGAGCAGCTTACGTTTGGGGTAGCTTTTGGAGGGGCGTTCGAGTTCATGCTCTTCGGCCGCGAGGACTTCGGTCCATCTGTCGGCTAGCAGATCTTGATCAGCTCTAAGCTGCTGCTGCTTTTTCTTGAGGCTGTTTGCCGTGGCCATAAGCCTGCGTTTGAAACGCTCCTGTTCGACGGGATCCTCAGGTACGACGAATTCGTCGTCGTCGAGGCTTGCCTCGTCTCCGGAGGGAGGCATATAGTCCTCTACCTCTTCTTCGGCCGCTCTCTCATGAGGGCTGGCGTCCCCCTCCTCCTGTGCTGGATCTTGCTGGAGTGGGTTGTCTTCGGCGCTATCCGGTGTATTATTGTCTCCGGTGCCGGAATCCTCATTCTTGCTATGGCGGGATTTAGAGCGGCGCCGCTGACGCCGGCGCTTGGGCTGTTTCTTGGAGGGGTCATCCTCCGCTATTCCTTCGCCGTTCCCATCCTTTGGGATATCCACCATGTATATGTCGTATGAAGAGGTGGCTTTCCAGTGCCCGGTGGGCGCTGGTTCTTGGTCGTCTCCGGCATCGTCGTCCATACCGTCGATGTCCTCAGAGTCGTAATCTAGCATGTCGGTTAGATCGTCGACAGTGGCTACCAAGTGGGTGGTGGGTGGGCTCTGAATTTCTTCGTCGTCCGCATCCCAACCGTCCTGGCCGCAGTCCGGCCAGGCCTCTCCTGATAACGAGAGGTACTTTAGCGAACTCAAGATGTCGCCAAAAGGTGAGTGTTGAAAGATGTCCGCCGCGGTGAACTCCATGATCGGCGCCCAATCGGATTCGACTGGAGGGGGCGCGGGAGGTCCGGAGTCCGGCAAGGAGTCCGGCACCTCGGAGTCACGAGCTTCATGGGGGACAAGATCGGTGTTCGGCTCTATCACCGTAGAGGTTGCAGCCCCCGAGGTGGTGTCTAGCCATCCATCCTTGGTCTGCGCAGCCGGCTCCGAGTCGAAGATCGGAGCGGGTTCGAGTGCGGCCTCCAGGGTACTGTCCGGCTGCAGAGCTAAATCATGCCCATCGTGACAGTACGGCACGCTCGGCTGTGGCTCGAATCCGTCGAGGATCAAGTCCCCGCGGATGTCAGCCGTGAAGTTCAAACTTCCAAATCTGACCTGACGGCCAGGGGCGTAGCCTTCGATCTGCTCCAGCTGGCCAAGCGAATTGGCCCGCAGTGCAAAGCCGCCGAATACGAAGATCTGTCCGGGGAGGAAGGTCTCACCCTGGACTGCATCGTTGTTGATGATCTAAGAAGCCATCGAGCCTATCGGTGACGACACAGAGGAACTCTCAATGAAAGCACCAATGTCGGTGTCAAAACCGGCGGATCTCGGGTAGGGGGTCCCGAACTGTGCGTCTAGGCGGATGGTAACAGGAGACGAGGGACACGATGTTTTTACCCAGGTTCGGGCCCTCTTGATGGAGGTAAAACCCTACGTCCTGCTTGATTAATATTGATGATGTGGGTTACAAGAGTAGATCTACCACGAGATCAAGGAGGCTAAACCCTAGAAGCTAGCCTAGGGTATGATTGTTGTTCGTCCTATGGACTAAAGCCATCCGGTTTATATAGACACCGGAGAGGGCTAGGGTTACACAGAGTCGGTTACAATGGTAGGAGATCTACATATCCATATCGCCAAGCTTGCCTTCCATGCCAAGGAAAGTCCCATCTGGACACGGGACGAAGTCTTCAATCTTGTATCTTCATAGTCTTGGAGTCCGGCCGATGATGATAGTTCGGCTATCCGGACACCCCCTAGTTCGGAACTCCCTCAGGGGGCCATACGACTGCCTTCCGGCCCTATCGGATTCGGAGAAACCCTCCGCGATGACACCTCAGGGTCGCCCGCCTCGCAAGGCGGTACGGCAGGGGGAGGCGTTCCGCTCTCCATCATCTCCGGATGAAGATCCCCTGAAGATGAGCTCTGATGAGAAGGGCTGAGATCCAAACTACAAGGTAAAATTTCGGTTATCTTCCTCAGAAATAGAACGGGGATGTCTCTCATTTTTGAACCCCCCTTTCTACTTACGGCTCGGTGGAGAGCTGATCCCCTTGGGGACGCAATGCGGCCGAGGCACCTCCCTGCGCCGTACCCTCTAATGAAGATTTCTTCCTCCGCTTTGAGGCCATGGCCTCCGGGTCTTCAGAGGCGGTCCTATTCTTCCCCTGGTTGGAGGAATTCTCGATTCCTCCTTCCCTGACAGCCTCCTTCGGGGAGGCGGTAGCTTCCTTGTTCCCCTCTTTGCCTTCTTCCAAAGGCGCAACCTCCAGCATCCTGGTTAACATGGGATCCAGCGTAGTCTCAGGGAGGGGAGCCGGACACCTGATTAGTTTTGCTTTCGCTATCCACTCCTGTTTAAGGGACAACTCTTTTAAGGACGATTTTATGATAGATATACGTATAGCGAGTCCGGGTATAGGGCTTCTTACTTGAGTATCCGGACAATTGCAGCTCAGACCTGCGTCCTCGGATGAATCCGGACACATTGCTTGTGATATGAAGAACAAACTTTACATCTCCATGGGCGTCGCACCTTCAAAATGTTGGAGAGCTCGTGGTCCTTCCGAATTAAACTCCCACAGGCGAAGGGGGCGGCGTTTGCAGGGCAGGATGCAGCGAATCAACATAACCTGCGTCACTACGGCCAGATTGATATCTCTTTCTAGGAGATCTCGAACGCGGCCCTGCAACAAGGGCACGTCCTTCGACGGCCCCCAGTTAAGCCCTTTATTGACCCATGACGCTAGCTGTGGTGGGGGACCCGAGCGAAAAGCAGGTGGCGCTACCCATTTGGTGCCCCTGGGAGCGATGATATAAAAGCACTCTCGTTGCCATAAGCCAAACTCCTCTTGAAAAGAGCCCTCGGGCCATGGAGCATCGGCAATCTTGCTTATAACAGCACCTCCGCACTCCGCGTGCTGCCCCTCGATCATCTTCGGCTCTACTTTGAAGGTTTTGAGCCACAATCCGAAGTGAGGAGTAATATGGAGGAAGGCCTCACACACGAATGATGAGATATGGAGGATGGACTCCAGAGCTAAGTCGTGAAATTCCAGCCCGTAATAAAACATGAGCCCCCTCACGAAGGGGTCAATCGGGAAACCTAGCCCCCGAAGGAAGTGAGACGTGAACACCACGCTCTCACCGGGCTTGGGAGTGGGAATGACCTGCCCTTGAGCAGGCAGCCTATGCAAGATTTTGCCGGTTAGATACCTGGCATCTCTTAACTTTAACACGTCTTCTTCCGTAACGGAGGAAGGCATCCACCGGCCTTGAAGGTCGGAGCCGGACGTCGTCGGAAGTCCGAAGCGCCTGAATCTGAAGCTTTGGGTGTTGGAACTCAAGGTAAGAGGAGGATTTGATTGAGATTGAAAGAAAGGAGTCGAGCCTTGGTCTCTTTATAAAGAGGTTGAATACCAAGAGCCCTCCCCATGACCGTTTGGGACTCGCCTTCATTTGAGAAGACATACCAACAAGCACGATTGGGTTACCCACGCCCATATTGATGAGAATCCCGGAATAAGGGGACACGATCTCTGCTTTGACAAGATGTGTCAAGGAAACCGCCTCGCTAAACGCACTGAGGTAGGACAGCAAAATGATTCGAATGAAGGCCTGGCCGTGGCGTGATGTCACGCTGCAGAATACGTCTGCAGATTAGATTTATACAAATATTATTCTCTCTATGGTGGTATGTGAAACTTATTTTGCAGAGCCGGACACTATCCTTGTGTTCAAAATCTTCTATGAAGTATTCGGAGGAGGAACCCGCCTTGCAATGCCGAAGACAATCAGCGCGCCGGACTCGTCATCATTGAAGCCTGGTTCAGGGGCTACTGAGGGAGTCCCGGATTAGGGGGTGTCCGGATGGCCGGACTATAAACTTTGGCCGGACTCCCGGACTATGAAGATACAAGATTGAAGACTTCGTCCCGTGTCCGGATGGGACTTTCCTTGGCGTGGAAGGCAAGCTTGGCGATACGGATATGTAGATCTCCTCCCATTGTAACCAACTCTGTGTAACCCTAGCCCTCTCGGGTGTCTATATAAACCGGAGGGTTTTAGTCCGTAGGACGAACAACAATCATACCATAGGCTAGCTTCTAGGGTTTAGCCTCTCTGATCTCGTGGTAGATCTACTCTTGTACTACCCATATCATCAATATTAATCAAGCAGGAGTAGGGTTTTACCTCCATCGAGAGGGCCCGAACCTGGGTAAAAACATCGTGTCCCTTGTCTCATGTTACCATCCGCCTAGAGGCACAGTTCGGGACCCCCTACCCGAGATCCGCCGGTTTTGACACCGATACCCTTCTTTCATTCATGAACATATCATTTTCATGGTCTAGCAAATAGTGTTCTAAAGGATCACTAGGAGGTACAACAATAGAAGCAAGACCAATAATCTCACCTTTACTAGGCAATTCTTCCTCAAGATGTTGTTTACTAAATTTAGAGAAATTGAACTCATGAACCATATCATCCAAGCCAACAGTAACAACATTCTTTTTGCAGTCTATCGTAGCATTAACAGTATTCAAGAAGGGTCTACCAAATATAATGGGACAAAAGCTATCTTGTGGAGAACCAAGAACAAGAAAATCAGCGGGATATTTGGTTTTTCCACACAAGACTTCAACATCTCTAACAATTCCCATTGCAGATATAGTATCTCTATTGGCAAGTTTAATTGTAACATCAATATCTTCTAACTCAGCAGGTGCAATATCATGCATAATTTCTTTGTATAAGTCAATGGGTATAACACTAGCACTATCACCCATATCACACAAGCCATGATAACAATGATCTCCTATTTTAACAGAAATAACAGGCACGCCTACCACAGGTCTATGTTTATCTCTATCACAAGGTTTAGCAATTCTAGCAGTTTCACCCTGGAATTGAATAACATGCCCATCAATATTATCAGACAAGAGATCTTTAACAATAGCAATATTGGGTTCTACTTTGACTTTCTCAGGAGGTGTATAAGTTCTAGTATTGCTTTTACGAACAACAGTTGAAGTTTTAGCATGATCCTTCATTCTAACAGGGAAAGGTGGTTTCTCAACATAAGAAGTGGGAACAATAGGATCATTATAAGTGACAATCTTTTCTTCAACTTTAATAGGTGCAGCTACTTTTACTTCTATGGGAGGATGATATTTAAACCACTTCTCCTTGAGGAGATCAACATAAGTAGCAAAGGATTCACAGAAAGAAGCTACTATATCAGAGTCAAGTCCATATTTAGTGCTAAACTTACGGAAAATATCGGTATCCATAAAAGATTTAACACAATCAAACTTAGGTGTCATACCTGACTCCTTACCTTCGTCGAGGTCCCAATCTTCAGAGTTGCATTTAATTCTATCCAATAAATTCCATCTAAATTCAATAGTCTTCATCATAAAAGAGCCAACACAAGAAGTATCGAGCATGGTGCGATTGTTATCAAAAAGCCGAGCATAAAAACTTTGCATAATCACTTCTCTTGCGAGCTCATGATTGGGGCATGAATATAACATTGATTTAAGCCTCCCCAAGCTTGAGCGATGCTTTCTCCTCCGCGAGGCAAAAAATTATATATATAATTGCGATCACGATGAACAAGATGCATAGGGTAATACTTTTGATGAAATTCCAATTTCAATCTTTTATAGTTCCATGATCTCATATCATAACATAGCCTATACCATGTCAATGTGTCTCCCTTTAAAGATAAATGGAAAGCCTTCTTATTAACAACATCATCGGGTATACCTGCAAGCTTAAATAGTCCACAAACATCATCCACATAGCATAGATGTTCATCAGGATGCTTTGTTCCATCTCCTGTAAAAGTGTTAGCTAGCAGTTTTTCCATCAAACCCGAAGGAATCTCAAAAGGAGTTTCATTTTCAATAGGTTCAGTAGGTTGAGTAGGTTGAGGAGCAACTCTTTGCTCTACTGGACGGGGTGAAGATACCCCGAACAAGCCCCTCAGACAACTACTTTCCATAGTAACAAGTGACAGAAAATTTAAGCACACTAAATAAATTTTCCTTACCAAATTCCACCCACCAAAGGCGCTTCACTCCCTGGCAACGGTGCCAGAAAAGAGTCTTGATGACCCACAAGTATAGGGGATCTATCGTAGTCCTTTCGATAAGTAAGAGTGTCAAACCCAACGAGGAGCAGAAAGAAATGATAAGCGGTTTTCAGCAAGGTATTCTCTGCAAGTACTGAAATAAGTGGTAACAGATAGTTTTGTGATAAGATAAATTGTAATGAGCAACAAGTAACAAAAGTAAAAAAAGTGCAGCAAGGTGGCCCAGTCCTTTTTGTAGTAAAGGACAAGCTTGGACAAACTCTTATAATAGGAAAAGCGCTCCCGAGGACACATGGGAATATCGTCAAGCTAGTTTTCATCACGCTCATATGATTCGCGTTCGGTACTTTGATAATTTGATATGTGGGTTGACCGGTGCTTGGGTGCTGTTCATACTTGAACAAGCATCCCACTTATGATTAACATCTATTGCAAGCATCCGCAACTACAACAAAAGTATTAAGGTAAACCTAACCATAGCATGAAACATATGGATCCAAATCAGCCCCTTACGAAGCAACACATAAACTAGGGTTTAAGCTTCTGTCACTCTAGCAACTCATCATCTACTTATTACTTCCCAATGCCTTCCTCTAGGCCCAAATAATGGTGAAGTGTTATGTAGTCGACGTTCACATAACACCACTAGAGGTTAGACAACATACATCTTATCAAAATATCGAACGAATACCAAATTCACATGACTACTGATAGCAAGACTTCTCCCTTGTCCTCAGGAACAAACGTAACTACTCACAAAGCATATTCATGTTCATAATCAGAGGGGTAATAATGTGCATAAAGGATCTGAACATATGATCTTCCACCAAATAAACCAACTAGCATCAACTACAAGGAGTAATCAACACTACTAGCAACCTACTAGCACCAATCCCGGACTTGGAGACAAGAATTGGATACAAGAGATGAACTAGGGTTTGGAGATGAGATGGTGCTGGTGAAGATGTTGATGGAGATTGCCCTCTCCCCATGAGAGGAGCGTTGGTGATGACGATGGTGATGATTTCCCTCTCCTGGAGGGAAGTGTCTCCAGCAGAACAGCTCTGCCAGAGCCCTAGATTGGTTCCGCCAAGGTTCCGCCTCGTGGCGGCGGAGTCTCATCCCGAAAGGTTGCTGGCTATTTTTTCTCATCGAAAGACTTCATATAGGAGAATACGGGCGTCGGAGAGCCACCAGGGGGCCCACGAGGTAGGGGGGCGCGCCCGGGGGGGGGGATCCTCGTGAGCTGGGTGTGGGCCCCCTGGCCTTCATCTTTGGCGACGATTTTTCTTTATTTATTTTAAGATATTACGTGGAGTTTCATGACTTTTGGAGTTGCACAGAATAGGCCTCCAATATTTGCTCCTTTTACAGCCCAGAATTCCAGCTGCCGGCATTCTCCCTCTTCATGTAAACCTTGTAAAATAAGAGAGAATAGCCATAAGTGTTGTGACATAACGTGAAATAACAGCCCATAATGCAATAAATATCGATATAAAAGCATGATGCAAAATGGACGTATCAGTGTTTCGCAACAAGCAAGATGAAGATGGACAAGTAGTTCGCAACAAAGCATGTCTCGTCGCCCTAGGCTACACACAAGTCAAAGGTATGGACTATGGTGAGACTTATGCTCCTGTTGCTAGACTTGAGTCCATTCGCATCTTACTTGCCTATGCTAATCACCATGATATCACCTTGTACCAAATGGACGTTAAAAGTGCTTTTCTAAATGGTGAAATAGAGGAGGAAGTTTATGTTAAACAACCTCCCGGCTTTGTTAATCATAAGAAACCTGATCATGTTTATAAACTTCACAAAGCTCTTTATGGTCTTAGACAAGCTCCTAGAGCGTGGTATACATGCTTGACCAAGTTCCTTATTGAAAAAGGCTTTGAAATTGGAAAAATAGATTCTACTCTTTTTACTAAAAGGGTCAATGGAGAACTATCTGTGCGCCAAAATCTATGTTGATGATATTATATTTGGTTCTACTAACCCTCATTTTAGTGAAAAGTTTGGGAAGCTAATGTCGGAGAAGTTTGAGATGTCTATGATGAGTGAACTCAAATTCTTTCTTGGTTTGCAAATCAAGCAAACTAAGGAGGGTACCTTTGTCTCTCAAACGAAGTACACCAAGGACTTATTCAAGAAGTTCAATATGCAAGAATGCAAAGGTATGACTACACCCATGCCTACTAGTGGACATCTTGACTTGACCAAAGATGGTGAACCGGTTGATCAAAAGGTTTATCGCTCTATGATTGGTTCATTGTTATATCTATGTGCTTCACGTCCCGATATCATGCTAAGTGTGTGCATGTGTGCACGATATCAAGCTGCTCCTAAAGAATGTCATCTTAAGGCCGTGGAAAGGATAGTAAGATACTTAATCCATACACCAAATTTTGGCATTTGGTATCCTAAGAGGGCCTCATTCGATCTTGTTGGCTACTCCAACTCAGACTATGCCGGTGACAAGGTTGATAGAAAGTCCACTTCGGGTACTTGTCAATTTCTTGGTAGATCTCTTGTATCTTGGTCTTCCAAGAAACAAAACCCGGTATCCTTATCCACCGCCGAAGCGGAATACATTGCCGCTGGTTCATGTTGTGCTCAATTACTTTGGATGACCCAAACTCTTAAAGATTATGGGATATATGTGAAACATGTTCCATTACTTTGTGACAATGAAAGTGCTATCAAGATTGCTCACAATCCCGTGCAACATTCTCGAACTAAGCATATTGAAGTTCGTCATCATTTCATTCGAGATCATGTTGCCAAAGGGGACATAAATCTTAAGCATGTTCACACCAAAAAACAATTAGCGGATATTTTCACTAA
The DNA here is from genome assembly GCF_018294505.1 of Triticum aestivum. Lineage (NCBI taxonomy): Eukaryota > Viridiplantae > Streptophyta > Magnoliopsida > Poales > Poaceae > Triticum > Triticum aestivum. Next base: position 70,532,746 of record NC_057810.1, on the reverse strand, counting down.
ACCACTTGATGAGAAAGTGTTTTGCAGGTTAAGAGGTGAATTGAACATCATTGATGCTTCAAACTTGGAGTAGAAACTCCATTGGATACATGCAAAACATGAGCTTATGACTAATCCTTGATATTTCTCTTATGATGATAATCTTATGTCTTGGATATATTTGCACCTTGCATGTTATCTAACCCATGTAGGTTCTTGGATGAACCGAATTCCATGAGATTGTAACCTACTCACATCTTGAGCAATCTCTACATCACCAAGTCTCTACACAATGGTGGTTGAAGACATGGAAGCACGGAACCATTCAAACATATCCTTAGATAAATTCTATGTTGAGTTTCATGATTGTCATTTTGGACACACAAGTGCTCTTCCTTGCAAAAACTAACCCATGTAGGTAGATGAACTCAAATTCCAAGTGGTGCTCCCAACTCTTGATGAGCTACATCAACCTTGAGCAACCCACACAAGTTCAACTACATGATCAACACCACCACCCAAGGTATGTCATTCCATCTTAGAGAAGCTTTACTCCAAGTCATGAGTCAAAGCAACTCGACAAGATGTGAATACATCAAGATGCTTAAACGATAAATGGTAACCCCATTTTGAGCTTAAACAATGAGTATGACCTATGATCAAGTGATCTCACTTGACTCCTAATTCAATATACTCTAAAATAGGCTTTGGTTAGCAATGAGTTGGCAACCGACGCATCGTTGCACTAAGTCCTGAGCATCTGCCCAGGCCGTCAGCCAATAAAATCCTGTACGGAAGGCCTTGCCTACAAGGGCCCGGGCTGCGGCGTGGTGCCCGCCGAGTCCGGCATGAATTTCAGCCAGAAGATTCCACCCTTCCTCTTCGGAGATACACCTTTGAAGGACTCCGGTGGTGCTTTTCTTATAAAGGTCTCCTTCATGGACTTTATAGGCTTTAGATCGCCGCACTATGCAGTGTGCCTCGTTTTGGTCCTCGGGAAGTTCCTGCCTAGTTAGGTAGGCTAGGAATGGTTCTGTCCACGGGGCAATGACTGCCATTATTATGTGGGCTGAGGATGTTACTTCGTTGGCAGAGCCTCCCGTTGTGTCAGAATGTTCGGTGTCGGGCGGTGCGGTTGGGTCCGGGCTTTTATTTCCGGATTCCCCTTCGCGTAATACGGATGGCTTGAATAGCCTCTCCAAGAAAATGTTGGGGGGGGGACTGCATCGCGCTTTGCGCCGATGCGTGCCAAGACGACTGCTGCCTGATTGTTTTCCCGGGCTATATGATGAAATTTGAGCCCCTTGAACCGAGCTGACATTTTTAGGACGACATTGTGATAAGCTGCCATTTTCGGATCCTTGGCATCAAAGTCTCCATTTATTTGGGATATCGCGAGGTTCGAATCCCCACGCACCTCTAGGCGTTGGATGCCCATGGAGACTGCCATCTGGAGACCATGTAGAAGGGCCTCGTATTCGGCTGCTTTGTTGGAGTCCGTATACATTATCTGGAGTACGTATTGAACTATATCTCCTGTTGGGGACATCAGGACGACGCCAGCCCCCAGACCAGCTAACATTTTGGAGCCGTCAAAGTGCATGATCCAGTTGGAATATGTGCCGTACTCTTTAGGGAGTTCGACTTCAGTCCATTCGGCAAGTCGGCCAAAACTTGCGACTTGATAGCTCGCCGTGGCTTCTAGGTTATGTCAAACGGGAGGAGCTCAATGGCCCATTTGGCAATCCGGCCCGTCACGTCGCAGTTGTTTATAATATCGTTAAGAGGTACTTCAGAGGCTATTGTTATCGAACACTCTTGAAAGTAGTGTCGCAGCTTCCGGGATGCCATAAACACCGCGTACGCTATATTTTGATAATGCGGGTACCGTGACTTGCATGGAGTGAGGACAGTGGACACGTAGTAAACTGGTTTTTGAAGGGGGAATTTGTGTCCGTCTGTTTCTCGTTCGACGACGAGCACTGCGCTTACAACTTGATAAGTTGCCGCAATGTATAATAGCATTGGTTCGCCGATGTTAGGCGCGGCCAGGACCGGGTTTGTTTCCAATATGGCTTTTATTTCTTCGAGTCTGGCCGTGGCGGCATCCGTCCACTCGAAGTGTTCAGTGTACCGGAGGAGGCAATAAAGGGGTAATGCCTTTTCTCCCAAGCGGGAGATAAAGCGGCTTAGAGCCGCCACACATCCAGTCAATTTTTGTATTTGTTTGAGGTCCTTTGGAATATCCAGTTGTGACAGAGCTCGGATCTTGGCTGGGTTTGCTTCAATTCCTCTACCGGATACAATGAAGCCCAAGAGCTTTCCGGCTGGTATGCCGAAAACGCATTTTTCCGGGTTAAGCTTGATGTCATATGTTCGGAGGTTATTGAATGTGAGCTTCAAGTCGTCTACTAGAGTTTCGACATGCTTGGTTTTGACGACCACGTCATCTACGTATGCTTCCACTGTTTTGCCAATCTGGTTTGCCAGACATGTCTGAATCATGCGGTGATATGTTGCGCCGACGTTTTTGAGCCCGAAGGGCATTGTGTTGAAGCAGAATGGGCCGTATGGGGTGATGAATTCCGTTGCGGCTTGGTCTGGCTTTGCCATCTTAATTTGATGATAGCCGGAGTATGCGTCGAGGAAACACAATGAGTCATGTCCTGTGGCAGCGTCGATAATTTGATCGATGCGGGGGAGGGGGAAGGGATCCTTTGGGTAAGCCTTGTTGAGGTCCTTGAAATTGACGCATAGGCGCCAGGATTTGTCCTTCTTTGGTACCATCACCAGGTTTGCTAGCCAGTTCGGACGTTTTATGTCTCTGATGAATCCGGCCTCCAGTAGTTTGGCTAGCTCCTCTCCCATTGCTTGTCTCTTGGGTTCGGAGAAACACCGAAGAGCCTGCTTGACAGGCTTGAATCCTTTTAGGATGTTTAGGCTGTGCTCGGCCAGCCTGCGTGGGATTCCTGGCATGTCTGAAGGGTGCCAGGCAAAAATGTCCCAATTTTTGCATAGGAATTCTCGTAGTGAGGCATCTACATCAGGGTTTAATTGCGCCCCGATGGAGGCCATTTTTGTAGGGTCCGTTGGATGGACTTGGAATTTGACTATTTTGTCTGCCGGTTTGAAGGAGGTGGACTTGGATCTTTTATCGAGTATCACGCCATCCCTGTTCACCATGGAGCGCAGCGCAGTCAGTTCCTCGGCCGCTAGGGCTTCGGATAGTGCCTCAAGGGCCAGTGCGACTGTCTTATTTTCAGCGCGGAGTGCTATGTCCGGGTCACTAGCAAGAGTGATGATTCCGTTGGGTCCGGGCATTTTGAGCTTCATGTACACGTAATGGGGTATAGCTTGAAAAATTGTGAATGCCTCTCGCCCTAATAGAGCGTGGTATCCGCTGCTGAACGGGGCCACTTGAAATGTGACCTCCTCGGACCTGTAATTATCTGGCATGCCGAACACCACATCCAGTGTGATTTTTCCTGTACAGCACGCTTCCCGACTTGGGATTATTCCTCTAAAGGTTGTGTTGCTTCGATCAATGCGGCTCCAATCTGATTCCATTTTTCAAAGGGTTTCCTCATAAATGAGGTTCAATCCGCTGCCACCGTCCATGAGTACCTTGGTAAGGCGAAAGCCTTCCACTATTGGACTGAGGACCAATGCGGCTGGTGCTCGGGCTGTTCGGAATTTAGGTTCATCACTGGCATTAAAGGTAATAGCCGTGTCACTCCATGGGTTTATTGTTGCTACTTGGTAGACTTCAGCAAGGCTGCGGAGTGTTCGTTTCCGCATATTATTTGATGTGAAAGTCTTGAAGACTGTTAATACCGTATTGGTATCCTTGGGCTGGTGCTCTGTGAATTCTGGAGTTAGAAGCTCCTCGCCACTTCTGGCCACCTGCCGGAGTATCCAACATGCTCTAAGGCTATGAGTTGGTGTGGCGCCCTCTGTACTATGAATTTTACAGGGTCCATTGAGCCATCCCTCCAGTACGGTTCTGTTCCCTATAGAGGGTTTTTGCTTTTTGGTGTTCAACCCAGGTGCCTGGCGACAATGCACCTTTTTATTTTGGACTGGGGTTGTATTCAGGGTCGGATTGTCCCAAAATTTTATTTCGGTTTTCCAGGCACTTTCCATCACACAGTACTTTCGTACTATGGATGCCAAGTCGGTGAAGCGTGTAATTTCACGGCGACTTATGGCGTTGAGGATTCTGTTATCCGTGCAATTATTGCAGAAGAATGAAATTGCATCCTCCTCGCGGCAGTCCTCTATCCTGTTCATAACCAGGAGGAATCTGGCCCAGTAATAGTGTACTGTTTCAGCGGGCTCTTGCCGAATTTGGGATAGATCCCTTATATTTGGGTGGGCGGGTGGACCTAAATCCGGAACCTCGCCCAATATGAGACTCAGGGGCCAAGGAGTTTCCGAACTCGGAAGCTTGGGTTCTTGGATGTCATCCAATGAATCTAGTCCGCTGCCTGACTTTAGGTTCAGGGCTTGAGTGACGTCCTCCCCTCCGCGGGTTTCCGTCTTGGAGGGATCGGGAATCTGGACATAACTAGTCCTTAAGATAGATGAAGGCGTGCCACATTGTTCCTCCACCACTTCAACATGGTGGGTGACCTGGGGAGAGTTAATCTCTCTCGGATCGGGTTTAAGCCCAATCTGATCGTAGTCTGTAGTGACTTCCAGGGCGGCGATGCGATCCAAGAGCTCGTTTAAGGAAGAGAGCTCCATCGGATCTAGCTGCTTGGCGAGCTCCGAGTTGACGTGGAGATTGCTTTCGATGACCCGAGAAGTCATCGTCGGTGCGGCGGCCGGACAGGCGGTCATAAGAAAGCCGCCTAGCCGGAGAGTTTGGCCGATAGCCAAAGCTCCTTTAGTGACAGTACCGTCTTTAAAGACGGGATGAGGCATCCTTCCTGATGGCGACGGCACAGCGGAACTCTCAATGAAAGCACCAATGTCGGTGTCAAAATCGGCGGATCTCAGGTAGGGGGTCCCGAACTGTGCGTCTAGGCGGATGGTAACAGGAGACAAGGGACATGATGTTTTTACCCAGGTTCGAGCCCTCTCGATGGAGGTAAAACCCTACTCCTACTTGATTAATATTGATGATATGGGTAGTACAAGAGTAGATCTACCACGAGATCAGAGAGGCTAAACCCTAGAAGCTAGCCTATGGTATGTTTGTTGTTCGTCCTATGGACTAAAACCCTCCAGTTTATATAGACACCGGAGAGGGCTAGGGTACACAGAGTCAGTTACAATGGGAGGAGATCTACATATGCGTATCGCCAAGCTTGCCTTCCACGCCAAGGAAAGTCCCATCCGGACACGGGACGAAGTCTTCAATCTTGTATCTTCATAGTCCAGGAGTCCGGCCAAAGGTTATAGTCCGGCCATCTGGACACCCCCTAATCCGAGACTCCCTCACCGACCATCTCTAGATGAAGTTTACTTGTGTTCTTTTCTGTGCTCTTGCATTTGTCTCATGCATGTTTGTTTCCCCTTTATATATAAAAAGCTTCATCTAGATTTCTTTCTTTTCTATTTGTTCTGCATTCCCTGCATCCAATTCATTGCAAATCTTTCTGTTAATTCCTTGCAAATCCTTGAGAGATCTTACTTGTCTAGTGAGCTGAGGTGACAAGTGTTTTCTCTGCGATGAACTCGATCTCACCGGTTTGTTGTTTTTGGTCCAACCGAATCCTTTCGGTGCAACCGAAGCATACCACTCGGTGCTACCGATTTCACTACAGGAAAAACATTTTGCCACTTGTTCCTGCTTTACTTTTGATCTAGCTCCACTCAATGAATTTTGTCCTCTACAAGCATCACACTTTTATCAGTGCTTTGTGTTGTGACTCAAGGACCAAACCCATTCACGACAAATTCCAGAAGGCCCTTCTTGGAAATTGATGTCAAAGGGGGAGAGAGAGATCACATCAAAGCTTATCACTTCCACAGGGGGAGAGGGAGATCTCCAGGGGGAGAGAATACTCAAGAAGAGAGTAATCCTCAAGGATCCCAGATGCTTGGTGTTCAAGAGGAGAGATGCCACATGTCTTCTTGAGGGGAAAGCAAGACATGTTCATATGTGCTTATTTGCATTAGCTCTGTTCATTTGTTTCCTTGAGATCTGATTTTGTATTTTGCTATGATTTTCTGTTCCCTATCTTCTCCCAGTGTCCCATGCTAGATTCAGGGGGAGCAAGACATCTAAGGGAAAGAAATTCCTTAAATTCATTGCATCTTTACCTTTGGGGACATGTCTATGTGGTACTTAGTACTCACTCTCTACATGTCATCCCAGTCTTGGTATTCTTGTGGTTTCTTCTGTTTGCTCTGGCTAGTAGGTGTATCTGTGTTATATAACCTTGTTTATGCAGGTTCATTTCATCCTAAGCCAACTCAAGACCACAAGGTAAGTATATGCATCACAGTCATGTGTATGAGGAATTCTTGCTGATGTACATATTGTTTGCAAGAAGGACTGATGAGCATGAAGGTACATTTGCCACATACACATCTGTTGCTATCTTTTGCTCTGATGCATATGGCCAAGATACATGTACACATTGCTTACTGTCATGGAATTAACACGTCAGATGTCCTTAGTGTCAGGACTTAGTCGTGAGGCCAACACATCTATGTGGTAGCTTGAGAGGGGTTGATCGGGACGAGAGACACAACACGCAAGACAAGGATTTAGATAGCTTCGGGCCCCGGGAAACATCATCTGGTAACAACCCTACATGCTGTTTGTGTCTAGGTCTCATTATGCTCATGAGAAGAGTCGCCGTAAGCCAGCTCCCCCTTTGTGTCTAGCCCTAGATATTGTTTCTTGTTTCCTCTCCCCTTTGGGGAGCCCTGGCCCCCCTTATATAAATTAGAGGGGCGGGTTACATGTGGAGTCCTAGTAGGACTAGCCTATCTTGTACTACAAGTCGGATACAAGTCCGGGTCTTGATTCCTTGTAAGGGAAATACTCCTCACACCTTTCCTCTTAAGCCGGCCTACCATAACGTAAGCCGGCCTTCTGGGCCTTGAGCCTCCTGGCCCCCCGGGTCTTGTCGCTCCTCTGACTCGCTTGCCAGATCACCCATAAGTCGCCAGGATCGGGCGGGTCACTTAGTGTGTCGTCCAGCCAAGGCGGGTCATTAATGAGTCGCCAAGTCCGGCCGGGTTACACCGCGGGGTATATCCCCGACATTAGCCCCCAAGTTTAGCTTGGATTTATCCATGGTAAACTTATGCTGCAAAATAAACACAAGAACAAATTTGACAGGTTGTGCTTCGGGTTAATAGTTCTTGTAAATCGGCACCTGAACATCCTTAAGTCCTTGTCATTTCCTTCTTGTAGAAAATCCGGGTCAATAGACCAGCTTCACAATCAATTTGCTTGTAGAAGAAATATTGTAAAAAAATAATCCATTTGAGTCGGCTTCCAAAGTGCCGGCTTGAAATTATAGGTCTTGAAATACTCATCTGATTTCAACCAGCTTAAAGGTATAGATCTTGCCGAGTTATAATTTCCAAAATCTCCGGGTTATAAAAACTGATAATTCCTGGTCATGATTGTTTCCAACGCCGGTTCATGATTGTTTCCAATGCCGGTTCATGATTATTGATGACGCTGGATTATGATTGTTGCAGACACCGGGTCATAATGATTAGTGATGCCGGGTCAATCTGGTTTGCTCAAAACTGAAAATTGGAAGATATTTCTCCCTTATATCCATATTACCTGTAGCCCCCAAGTACCGGGTTGTCATGCTTGCAGCAACCTGGGACTTGTAATTGCCTTATGCTCATAAAACTTCAACCAGTGTAGCCCCCAAGGGCCAGGTCATTATGCAATAATGAGCAGGGACTTTGTAAATATTATCATGTAAACTTGAACATCAATGTGTAGCCCCCAAGGGCCAGCTTAGTAAGATAATACTAAGCTGGGACTTTATATATACTTCATTGATAATAACATCATATGATGTAATCTCCACCACGGTGCTTGAACCCACATCCACAAGGTTAAGGGTTTTGTGCATTACCAACTCAGCAATGGATCCTTCAATATAATGGATTTAAAACTTATGTACCTTGAGCTGTTGACAGGAGCAATTGGTAGCCCCCAAGGGCCGGCTCATTATGATGTGATGAGTCGGGTCTTCAATAAGGTGAGCAAAAATGACCTTGCATTAGCCCCCAAGTGTCATGGTGCATGCTTGCAGCGACATGAGACTTGCATATTGGATATAATCTCAATTTGATTAATGTAGCCCCCAAGTGCCGGGTCGTAAGCCTGCAGCAACTCGAGACTATTCCTTCCATTGTAGAATAAATCACATCCTTCGATAAAATAATAGTCATTGCGCTAAAGCGACTTTGAAAACCTCAATAATACGGGTTATTGATAATCACAATAGAAAATCAGCCATGTTGGCTATTCAAGATTTGAATAATATAACCCGGTATGAAAACCTCAATCATTCACTATCATCATGAAAATCCAGCCAATTTTGGCTATTAAAAATTTGAATACCTCATTGGTTGATAAGTAAACCCGGAGTTTATATACCCGGCGGCTCTTGGCCGACGACGATTTAATTCGCCTTCATTGATGCCTAGAATTTTTATAACCAGGCGGCTTATAGCCTTTGAGAAAAATCCAGAACGGATAATTATTTTGAAACATCAAGTTTTGGTAATGAACTTGAACTTAATCATTTATATGTCATATTCCTGCAAATCCTGCAAAGAGTTTAAACAACATATGCCCTGGCGACTTAATGTCAAAAGCCAGGGCGGGTAACCACCCAAATGTAGTTTTATCCTGCACACAAGTAGATCACAAGATCCCTATGATCATTTGAATGAAACCGCCGGGTTATGTGACCCGGACAGTGAAGTCAAGTCTGTAAGAGCCGGCACATATGATATTTGTGACAACCCAAATACTTGCGATTGTATAAAAACAGATAAAATTTTGAGGCTTCTGATTCAAATACGATCAGTAAACCGTTCCAAAGGGGTTAAGCTAAGATTCGAATACGATTATATAGCCCCCAGTGGCATTGGTTATGCCGATCAAAGTGGGTATCGACAGTTATGTTCTCTTTGATTCGAATATGACCTATGTTTGAACAGGAAAACCCCCAAATGACCACTGTGATATTGAATTTGTACTTCCGGGTTATATGACCTGTGTAATAAGGGTGATAACCCAATCCTTAGAAGCCAATGCTTCTACATAAAATGATGGTTGTCATAAGCTGGCGACTTATAGTCAAAAGTCAAGCCGGTTAATCATAAAACACTTATATACATTTAAGATATAATCCCCAAAAGGTCTCAAGTTAAGTAATTGTGGCTACAATAAACTTTACCAGAGATAGAATAAAACTTTTTGAGGCTTCTGATTCGGATACGATTAGTAAACCGTTCCAAAGGGGTTAAGCTAAGATTCGAATACGATCATATAGCCCCCAGTGGCTTGGCGATGCCGATCAAGTGGGTATCGACAACTATGTTCTCTTTGGTTTGAATACGACCTATGTTTGAACAGGAATCCCCCAAGTGACCATAAGAGTTGTTTAACGATGCTGATTCGAATACGATCCATGTCGATTCCCAAAGGGGTTGAGCTATGATTCGGATACGATCAAGAAGCCCCCAAGTAGGTTCAACAGTTTGCTAATCAAAAGGGTATCGATAGCTATGTTCTTTTTGGTTCGAATATGACCTATGTTTGAACAGGAAGCCCCCAAATGACCGTATATATTTTGGCATTGCGCCGATCAAGAGGGTACTGATGGCTATGCCCGATGAGCAGGAAGCCCCCAATTGACCATAATAAGATAAGCCGTAAAGCAGGATACCCATGTTTTTAACCGGAATTTCCTAAACCGGATATTGAGATCCTCAAAGCTTTGTAAGGGACAATTTTACCTTGATCCGGATGTTGAACCGGTTTTGAGAGCTTCAAAGCTTTGCGGGAGAAAGATGTCTCTTGAACTGGATTTTAAACCGGAATTTTCATCAGTATGGTAGTGTCCTCCGGAACCGGGTTATCCTCCCCTCGCATGACCCGGAGTTCCCGAGTCATGTCACTGTAGCCCCCGAGTTTTAAGACTACTCGAGGAGTTGGCTTGAGACTCTCCATATTTGACTGTGATATAAACCGGTATGAGTCATTCAACATCTCAGTGACATAATTTGTCCTGCACTGGAGAACTTGCAAGCCAGAGTAATTGCTCTTTTAAAGAAAGCAATAGATAATATAAAATATACTGGATGGATTACACCTGATGTGTTGAGCCGGAATTAATCCGTCATAGAGTTGATGATCATTGCGGTAAGGTTGAAATCAATGACGGGTGAGTCGGCCACAGGAGCAGACAGATGAGTCGGCCGCGGTGTTGTAAGCCGGTGCGGACGAGCAAGTCAACCGCAGGAGCAGTAAGCCACTCGGACACCGAGTCGGCCACGAGGGTGGACGGGTAAGTCGCCCGTCACATTGTAAGCCGGCACAGACATGTGAATCGGCTACAGGGGCGGCGACTTGCACCCACCTGTTGAACAGTAAGCGGTCGCCGATGCCGTTGCATGATTATGCTACCGTACACTCCATGAATATGGCTTTACACCATCTTTATGATGAATCATTGTCCTGCACATAAAGGTGTACATACCAAAGTGATTGTTTTTTGACAAAAAACAATATGCGCTAATAAAATAATCTTAGATGGATATCACCTGATATGTTAGGCTGGAAATAATCCGCCATGGAGTTGATGACATCTTATGGTGAAACTGAAATCACTCACGGGTGAACCGGCCGCAGCTTTTATAAGCTGGTGCATCCGGGGAAGGTCGGCACCGGCGTTGTAAGCCGGCGCTGACAAAAGAGTCGGCCGCAGCGGTGGAAATGGCAAGGACGCGGGCGAGTCGGCCGCGGTGTTGGAAACGGCAAGGATGCGAGTGAGTCGGCCACGGGAGCGGACGATGAGTGTGTTGTGTGTGTTGATGTAGCGAGGGCGGCGACTTGCTCACACATCCGTCCAAAACACGACACGAACACGCTAGCGCAAAAATCATATTGGCGCATGCTCTTTTGTGACACCTTTGTAATAAATAATGGTCCTGCGAAAAAATACCATAGACCAGTGTAATTGTTCTTTGACGCAAACAATATGTTTAATAAAATAAACTTAAATGGATAGACATCACCTGATGTATCTTTCGGACGAGGCGGGTGCACAGCAATTTGCCAAAACAATGGCCTTCACGTCCAAGCAAAAATCACCATGCACCCATCTAGCTTTTAAATGAGTCATGCCCCTTGAGCAAGCACCCCAGGGCTGCCTCCAAATGTACTAGTTCCTAGTGTTATCCGTTGTAACACTAATTGTGTAATGAAATACGGTGGCTCATAGCAGCGACACGACGGAGCTCCGGAGGCGTTGGCGGTTTGCCAAGGCGAATTTTGAATAGCAGGATGTGGGCTCTCCCATGGCTGCAGGTGAGCACGGCGGCTTAACGCAGCTAGCCGTTTGTAGAGAGACACAACAGCCCTGACGGTGGCTGTGAAATAGAATTACAGCGCTTTGAAAGGTAGCGGCGCGTTGGCTCCATGGTAATGAAGTGGTTTCAGAGGCAAAGACAGCTCAAGGCGCAGTGACTCATGGCGCCGCAAAAACAGTCGACGGGCTGCTCTGCAGGTATAAGGGTGTTGCAATGCGTTCATGATTCGCTTATAGTGGGTTGCGTGAGTGACTGAAACACAAACCCAAGTAAGGGGATTGTTGCGTATGGGATAAAGGTGACTTGATACTTTAATGCTATGGTTGGGTTTTACCTTAATGAATCTTTAGTATTTGCGGATGCTTGCTAGAGTTCCAATCATAAGTGCATATGAGCGCCACATCGCAATCCGCCCGGGCAGCTTTGTGCGGTGCTCCGGTGACAGGAATGCGAGCGTAGAGATAAGGCCAAGGCGAGTTACAACCCAGTGAGGAAAACAGGGGCTTGACCCGACGGCGACTTGGCAAATTTGATGATTGTGATCCGCAGCACGGCCGGAGACGCGGCAGAGGCGGCGATTTCAGATGACGGTGGCTCATGGCAGCATGGCTGCTCGGCGGATGAGCGGTGTCTCAGCGGCCGGCGGCTCAAGGCCAGGGCGACGGAGGCCAGAGCAGTTTCGACAGCGAAGCATGGTAGAGGCGGGATGACTTGAAGCGATTGAAGCAAGACCGCGGGTTGTTTGGAAGCGCGCCGACGCTGTGGAAGCAGATAGCAAAAGCGGGTCAACGACGCACCAGAAAAACGGTGAGACGAAACGAGACCCGACAGCTGAGGTGACCCGGCGAGGAGGGTGACGGTGCCAGGAGGGAGCAGTCGCAGGTTACTGCTGCGGTGAGGGCAGCGGACATGGCTTGGTCTGCGCGGGGTCGATGCCGGCAAGGAAAAAATCCACAGCAGAAGGATCCAAGCGGCTTGACAGCCGCAGTGGACACCGGCCACAGAGATGGTGGCGGAGCGCTGGAGGTCGATCCCGGGCAGGAGGTGACTTGATGCGGAGGCGACTTAACAACGCCGGTGAGGGGCGACTACAGCGGTGGCCAAGGCGCGGCTCATGATGGAGGAGCAATGAGGTGATCCAGCGGTATTCGTTTTGGAAGAATCTGTCTTGGTCGTGGTCCCTTGGCAGTCTCAGGTGCAGTTGCAGCTTCAGCTGCGGATGAGGCGGACGGCTCTGCGCGCTAGGGCATGACGGGTCAGTGAAGGCGTGTTGCGGGAGGAGTCCGAGCCCATGGACCGTCTGTGTCCGGGTCGCAAATCTCTCTTTTTTTAATTGGGAGTTAGCAACAGCCACGAGCACAGGCAATAGCATCAGCAACTTGCGGCTAGCAGATCGATGCCTTGGGCCAGGTGGCAATCTTCTCAAAGCTAAAAACGCCTAGTATAGTAGAAAAAAGAGTTGTATCGTATTCCTGTCGGTCTTGACCGTAGCAAAAAATCTATACGTGCTCGGATCGATGCACTGAAGACTCGCGTGCGGTGGCGCACATGACAGAGCCCTAACTTCTATTGAATCTAATCTCGCGTATCCCGTTCTGAAAACACGATCTTGATCAGAACACAATGGATTTATCAACTTTGCTTCAATGTTGCCGTAGATCCTTTTGTACCATCTCTTGTTACTCCGGCAGGTCATAATCTTCTCGACCCCTAAGATAGATCCCTTCAAGAACTCAACACCACCGTGCACGAGCCCCACGGTGGGCGCCAACTGTCGTGGAATTAACACATCCGATGTCCTTAGTGTCAGGACTTAGTCGTGAGGCCAACGCATCTATGTGGTAGCTTGAGAGGGGTTGATCGGGACGAGAGACACAACATGCACGACAAGGATTTAGACAGCTTCGGGCCCCGGGAAACATCATCCGGTAACAACCCTACATGCTTTTTGTGGCTAGGTCTCATTATGCTCATGAGAAGAGTCGCCGTAAGCCGGCTCCCCATTTGTGTCTAGCCCTAGATATTGTTTCTTGTTTACTCTCCCCTTTGGGGAGCCCTGCCCCTCCTTATATAAGTTAGAACGGCGGGTTACATGTGGAGTCCTAGTAGGACTAGCCTATATTGTACTACAAGCCGGATACAAGTCCGGGTCTTGATTCCTTGTAAGGGAAATACTCCTCACACCTTTCCTCTTAAGCCGGCCTACCATAACGTAAGCCGGCCTTCTGGGCCTTGAGCCTCCTGGGCCCCCGGGTCTTGTCGCTCCTCTGACCCGCTTGCCAGATCACCCGTAAGTCGCCAGGATCGGGCGGGTCACTTAGTGTGTCGTCCAGCCAAGGCGGGTCATTAATGAGTCGCCAAGTCTGGCCGGGTTATACTTCCGGCCGGGTTACACTGTGGGGTATATCCCCGACACTTACTCTGTCATGTTCATGCATTCACATGCTTCTATATTCCATATTCACATGATTGCATACATGTAGGGGGAGCCTATGCTTGTTACATGTCTTTCCAAAGCTTTACTTGCTATTCTCTATATCTTTATCTAAAGCTTTGATGTATGTTGTCATCAATTACCAAAAAGGGGGAGATTGAAAGCACAAGTGCTCCCTGGGTGGTTTTGGTAATTAATGTCAACATATCTCTTGTTGGACTAACACTTTTACCTAGTATGTTTCAGACAAGTTCAACAATGGAATGGCATGGACTAAAGGATGTGGAATCCCTTCTAGATGCTAAGGACAAAGGATTGGCTCAAGCTCCTTCAAGACTCTACATTTTCTATTTTAGTGATCCAAGATCACATTTAGTCTATAGGAAAAGCCAATACTATCAAGAGGGGATGAGGTGTTGCTTAATGGCTTGCTTGCTCAAAGTGCTTAGTGATATGCTCCAAAGCCCTCAACTACTTTCTCACATCCACATATGTCCTAAACCAAAAGTCTAACTCGGCCCCACTGATTCTTTCTATCCGGCGCCACCGAGTTCAGATGTCATAGCCACTGCCACTAACCCTAGGCAAATCGGTCTCACCGATAGGGATCTCAGTCTCACCGAGATGGGATTGTAATCTCTCTGTGTATGTCCATTACCAAAATTGCTCTCACCGAGTTTGAGCAATCGGTACTACCGAGATTACAATGCAAACTCTCTGGTTAACTCATTACCAAAATCGGTCCTACTAAGTTTGTGTAATCGGTCTCACCGAGTTTGCCTGACCAACTCTCTGGTTAGCTTATTACCAAAATTAGTCCCACCGAGTTTGTATAGTCGGTCTCACCGGGATTACGTTAAGCCCTAACCCTAACCATATCGGTCCTACCGAGTTGCATGTCGGTCCCATCGAAAATCCTAGCGGTCACTAAATTTGCTGAATCGGTCTAACCGAGTTTACCTATTCGGTCCCACCGAGTTTGGCAAGTTGTGTGTAACGGTTAGATTTTGTGTGGAGGCTATATATACCCCTCCACCTCCTCTTCATTCGTGGAGAGAGCCATCAGAATGAACCTACACTTCCAGCATCCATTTTCTGAGAGAGAACCACCTACTCATGTGTTAAGGCCAAATATTCCATTCCTACCATATGAATCTCGATCTCTAGCCTTCCTCAAGTTGCCTTCCACTCAAATCTTCTTTCCACCAAATCCAAATCCTGTGAGAGAGAGTTGAGTGTTGAGGAGACTATCATTTGAAGCACAAGAGCAAGGAGTTCATCATCAACACACCATTTGTTACTTCTTGGAGAGTAGTGTCTCCTAGATTGGCTAGGTGTCACTTGGGAGCCTCTGACAAGATTGTGGAGTTGAACCAAGGAGTTTGTAAGGGCAAGGAGATCGCCTACTTCGTGAAGATCTACCGCTAGTGAGGCAAGTCCTTCGTGGGCGACGACCATGGTGGGATAGACAAGGTTGCTTCTTCATGGACCCTTCGTGGGTGGAGCCCTCCGTGGACTCGCGCATCCGTTACCCTTCGTGGGTTGAAGTCTCCATCAACGTGGATGTATGATAGCACCACCTATTGGAACCACGACAAAAACATCCGTGTCTCCAATTGCATTTGAATCCTCCAATCCATTCCCTTTACATTCTTGCAAGTTGCATGCTTTACTTTCCGCTGCTCATATACTCTATGCATGCTTGCTTGTTATGTATTGTGAGTGTTAAACTAGTGCCTAAACTCCGCTCCAACTTAAAGAAGTTAAAAACTGCAACTTTTGGTACTTAGTGTCTAATCACCCCCCTCTATACACCTCTTCTTGATCCTTTCAAAACTATGCAACCAATCCGGTAGACACTGCATTAGAAGTTTAGAACCACCATGAGCAACGACACTGCCAGCTTACTCGGAGTCCTCGTCCACGTCCTCGACTTCATCCTTGTCCCTCTTCCTCTTGGCCGATACTTCTTTGCTTGAACGACACACTTGGCTGTTGCTCTTCATCCAACCCTTGTAGATATTGAAACAAAGGTAGCCATCCATTGCAGCGTAGTGGATGTGGTCTATATCTAGTACATTCCGCTGCCATGCATGATGATGAAACGTGTAGTGAGGTTTCTCCAGTTTACGGTACGAAGGATGAACCATGGCTCTTGCCAGGGTCAGCATTGAAGGCCGACGAGAGGGCATCAGCCAATTCTTCTGGAGGTCGAAGGGGTTGCCTACAACGAGGCCTATCCGACCCAGGACTTCTTTGTCATTCTTAAAGTCTACATTAACGAATTTCACTGTTTTTTCCTTGAGGAAGTTCTTAAAATCCTGACACTCAACATCGGCATGGCATATGTGGTAGACCAAGCAAACGTTATGTACACAAACCCGGATCACGGCGGGCTTCTTCCTCTCTTCGTCCTTTAGATCCTTCTCTCGTCCCAGGACTGTGGTGTACTCAACATCTAGCCCAGCGACCCACCCATCATCTGAGTTTTCGAACATGCGTCTGAAGCGAGAAAGGCATCCTTTCACCGTCGCAGAAGAACGGGTGTAGATGATGTCGAACTCATTGCCGGTGATGGTTCTAACCTTGTACTCACCGCCGATCATGGAGATTTGGGACGCCATGGATTTGGGAGGAGGGTTAGGATTAGTGGAACTGCCGTAATGTGAATGGACGGGACAACTAGGAGTGAACCGCCGTAGTATTGAAGGACGTGCGGGGACGAGTAGGAGCAAACTGCCAGCGCGCGAACGACAGGGTAGT
The DNA here is from genome assembly GCF_018294505.1 of Triticum aestivum. Lineage (NCBI taxonomy): Eukaryota > Viridiplantae > Streptophyta > Magnoliopsida > Poales > Poaceae > Triticum > Triticum aestivum. The sequence continues at coordinate 70,516,035 of NC_057810.1, read as the reverse complement.
GGCTTTCCATTCTCCCATGATACGGTCTTCCGAGAACCCTTGGATCTAAGATCGAACGGTTGCATGGCATGATTCTAGACCTATGGGTGATTATCCTATCCTGGAGGGTTATTCTGTAAATTTTCAGCAACTTAGCATGCGAGCATTTGACCTCAGATCCAAGGGCTGCTAGCAGCCCATATCATGTTCGTGCCTACCACGACCGTTGCGTCGCTTGGGCGGTCGCTCCCTTGGAGATTTAACACGGTGCGTTAGGCTATCTGATGTTGGCATGTCATACATAGTCATCACTTAGTCACTCATACTACAACAAGGTTGGCTATAAGTGTATTTTTTTACTCCTCTCTATCTCTTTCTTCGTACTCCCTCCGTCCCATAATATAATAACATTTTTGACACTAGTGTAGTGCCAAAAACGTTCTTATATTATGGGATACAGGGAGTACTAGTATTTATCGCATTTGCCAAGGAGTGACCTCTTCCAATGAAATGGTGTTGCTAAGTTTGCATCATTTAATTAGCTATAGACTCAAAATTGTCTTTTCACCTAGGTACACGTGGTTAGCACCGTTTCTTCCTTGGGTCACCAAACTAGTCTCTCTCTTCTTGATTAACTTGCCACATCAGACTTTATGCCTATGTGGCAAGCTTAGCACCTGTAGGAGCAAGTAAAAGTAAGTACAATAGTGCGCTTTACATGGCATTTTTGCATATGTGGAGGAAAGAGAGGCAAGGAAAAAGTGGAGAAGTGGGCTCTCATGCAAGAGCCAACCTTTACTACATGGTGGAGCATTGGAAGAGGCACCTGTATGGAGGTGGTCAGGAATCGGAAGACCCACGCCGGTCATAGCGCCACAGTTAAAATGATAATGGCAAGTCAAATCACGGGGCCCCACCTGTCTAGATATAACTCGCTGTCAAATCACACAACCCTACGTTTGCAGCAGCCTACTCCCTCATCTTCTCGCATCTCTGTCGAACCGACTAGGCGGAACTGCCTGCCTACCACGCAGGAAAAGCCCCGCCCTCGACATTTAAATACAACTACATCTGCCTAAGAATCCAATGATATACTTTTTGTGACATAGTAACTCATATTTAGTTAGTCAAATGGATGACCTAGAACTACATGCAGGCCCTATAAACCGAGATGCCTAAAAATAAAAAACCAAGACGGATAGGGTAGTTCAGCACGTATCTTTTTAGATCAATATAGTCGGGATTCACCAAGGAGCCAAACCCCCAAGTGGTAGGTTGCTCCTGTCGTGTTGGCGTAGCAACTCAAGCAGGGTCAGTCCGCACACGAAATGGCGACACACTTAACAGGACCCCTTTGGCCGACATGTGGCTCATCCACCGTCTTGTTCCACGTGTGATGCACCAAATTACAGTTCGGAGCAGCGGTTGGAATTGGAGGCACCCCGGTCGTAGTGCCGCAGTAGTAGAAAATGAGCGATGAGGGGTCAAATCACAAAGCCCCACCTTTCCCGCATTAAGCTGGACGGACGAAGCAACAATCATTTCACTCTAGGGCGCAAGAGCATAAAGAAAAGAGAAAACAATGATGCGTTCGGCAGCTACCTAGGGCACCCTAGGGTAGGGGTCTCCACTACAGATCCTTTTCTTTTTTTGAAAGCGCATCCACTACAAATCGGCTTCTCCCTCGTCCTCTTGAAGAAAACCGATGATGAGTGCGGCGGTAGGGTTTGTAGGAGTACTACGGCGTGCGGGGCCACGTCGTAGTAAACGGGTTCGAGTCGATGCCTTAAATATGTATGGGCTGCTTGGTTTTGCAGGAACGAGGCAGCATTTTGGGTTCGGGGACCAGTGGAGATATAGTACGTACAAAAAATTGTGGACGTAGGTTCGACCGAAAGGCAATGATGCATGGGCCCTGCATTTTGATATACCCGGGGCCGCATGAAATTTGCTACTCTACTCAAAACTAGTAAGGTACATATGTATTGAACGCATGAGATTTTGAAACCAAATTATGAATAAATACACACTATAGCATGTAAAGCTTTGAGTCATATATGCATGATGTAGATGTTCGTTTAGTTCTTATAGTTCATTTCATTCAAAATCAATTAGTTTTATAAATTTTTTAAGATTCATGGGGTTGTGCATTGTAAATCATAAAGTAAAAAACAAATAATTGCAATTCATTTAGAAAAAAAATAATCAATTATGATACAGAAGATTCTAGAACAAAGGAGAAGTGCTTGTGTTTTGAGGTTTGTGCATTATGCTTAAGTTCAACCATGGAGTCTTCTAAATTGTACATGTGGCTGATTTGGTGGAATGTTGATGATATCCAACGACCAGTAGTGCTCGGATTTGCCTATCTCTACACTATTGGATTAGCTTCATCCAACGACCATCTTTCAAAGTTATTGGCACACTATATAGTTCTTGTGCCATAGTTGCATGTTTTGGAAAAAAGCTACTAGTGGGTTCTACTAGCTATTTAGGAATAGAGAAGATCTATACATGGAAGTTGTAGGGAAAGAGATGACATGGAGCATCTCAATTCCTATGAGTAGGGATTGGAAAAGAGATGTCATTTGGTTCACATCATAGGAACTTTTCTTTTGAATCTAGAGATGACATGTATCTCAATTCCTACGAGGAGGGATTAGAAAAGAGATGTAATTTGGTTCATATCATAGGAACTTTTCTATTGAATATACGCTAATGTTTATTTTCCTATGAAATTAAGGGAGTATAGGAATCCATTCATATGAACCAAGTGGCTCTAAAGCTATAGAAATGATATCATGTTTATTTCCTTTGAAATGTGGAGTATATGAATCTATTCCTATGAACCAATTGTCTCTAAAGGAAAAAATCCTATAAAAATCATATCATATAGAGTTCCTATGATATTCCTCGACACTAAAGGATGGTTGAAATTGCTGCGGGTGATACAATGGTCTTTCTTTGTAGACTCCTCACCCATCTTTATAGTTACCTCTCGAAGATGAATGAAACGATATATGCAGGGTATTCTACATGTGCAATTTGGTACATGAAAACTCGGTAAAAGTTTGCGAGGTTCGAATTTTCAATAAAGCTATATGCATTGCATTTCAGAACGGAGGGAGCATACGGCAGTTGCTAACACTCATGTGGAGAGATTTGTGTGTAGGAGGAGTGGCTGTTCTGTTAAATGACATGCAAAACTGACACTGTCGGATGACGATCTAACGGTTCTTACGGCGTTCGTCAGGAAAAGGCTTGTGGAGAACGTTTGTCGGATAATGATTTATGGACACATGCATTGCATTGATATGTGCCCCCCTCTCTCTCACGCACATGCACCCTCACTAGTCACGACTCTCCCGAGTCCTCTCGAAGACTCGCACGTCGCAACCATCGTCTATCTGGAGGTAGACGTCACGCACATATGTGCTCTTCACACTCTACCCTCAGAACTTCTAAATAACAAAAGATGGCACACACATTTTATTTTAGCTCACACGTCACACACTTATACTATTACTCTTGCGGCGAACGTTCTTTGGGCATAGTATATTGTACTCTCACGAAGAGAAGCGGTGCACGCACGCACTAGTTCTCTCACACCCACTCGCGGGTACACGTAGGAGCGCATTTTTTTGAAGCTGGTACAACAAAATCACTCCACTATATAAAAAAGCAGGAGCCTTAGCGCTTGCTTTACTAGGGTTCCTCTCGTTCACTCTCTCATGCTCTCAGATCTAAGCAACACATAGGTGGACACACACTCTCTCTTAGCTCACGTCTGGTCACAAATCTGGCCGGACAACCTCGACCGGGGCAGGGGTGTAGGTGCATCGTTCACGCTGTTGTCAGTGGCGAGGGAGGAGACCAACGGCTGCCCGTGCATTCCGATCAACGGCCGTGCCGTTCTCTCCGAGAGAGCACCGAGTCAGGAGGGCCTCCGACCCCTTCTTTCTCCCTGCGTATTGTGGCCAAGATGCGGCCTCCCGACGCCGTCTTTGCCACATGCTGACGACCCTCAGGTATATATTCCTTCGAAACCTGCCTTGCTCTACTACCCCAGCTCCCTTCATGTGGATCCTTTTCTACCTCCGCCCGCTGTTCCAAAGCCACCTAGACTTCTACTATTATTAGAGGTAAAGCTAGTTCATACAGTCGACTCTAAGCGCTGGTTCAAACTGGGAAGAAAGTGGGAAAGCTGTAGCATGAATCTAGGACCTTGTTCTAAGAGGAAACAGGGGAAAGTAGTAGATACCTGCTGTCCCTACGCCCATATCGCTACAATTAATGTAAAGTCACACGAAGCATTAAGCAATGCCACCTAATGTCACTATAAGTAATGGTCTAGTGCCGTTGATAAATTGAAGCAATGCCACCACCATTTTATGAAGTGCTTCTGTCTTGCTTTATTTCCCATGAATTGTGTTTTTGCAGTTACACTTAAATCTCACACCGCTAACATTGCTTCATCCCAGTGGAACTGCACAAATTTGATTGCACATTTACTGACCATGTGCTACTCTCATGACAGTAATACTAATGCTATTGTTCTTCATGTTAATCTAGTGACATTGTTGATGTGATGTGATGCTACTTACTTAAGGACTCTTCATACTGTCAATCTAGTGCCAATTATAACATAATAGATGTTGTTGTTAATCATACGCCACTGCAAATATCTGTCACTGTTTAAATAACCGTATTTCGTATTTGCGCAAACAGGGATGTCTGTCTCCATATCGTTTCAGGATGTCTGTCTCCGTATCGCTTCTATCCGCGCAATCAAAAGCACACACCTCAGTTTTAGTACAACTGCGCAAAATGAGATGGCTATCCCTCGTTGCTGTTGTCTAACCTCCCGTCTTCAAGGTATCCCTACATTGGTAGTAACTAAGGTAGAATGACCAATGCAATCTAAAAGAAGTTGATTCGTATGTTTTACTTCCTGATTGCAGTGCATGGACGAGCAAAAACAACTGCATCCTAGTCCGGAATGCACTTTCTACCAGTTCATCCATGGACCGAGGACTAGCTGGCACGGCTGCATGGCGGTTTTTAGGACAGGTGCATAGATAAGAGGCATTGTGGTCTGCTTATTTATGCAAATAATGGTGCTTAAATTTAGTGGAATGCACAAGCATTTCAGCTGGTGAGTACACTGCATGGTTCAGTTCAACATTCGAGCTGAGACCACAATTATAATTGGTTATTCTGGAATGAGAGAACCTAACCTTGGATGGTGGCAACAAGAAAAAACCAGAGTGAACTCCAGGAAATTTAAGCCTGCCGGGAGGCCCTTTGCTCAGAGAAGCCTTGCTTGTTTTTTCCTGATTTGTAAACCTTCTCACAACTTTGTCTTTTGCTATGAACTACTATATGTTTGTTATGTTCTATGAATCATTGAGATGTATAAAATTGCTTAACTTATGCTTTTCAAGTTTTTTATGAAGACGAGTTTAATGTGAGTGTTCCACATGAGCACTGGACTAGCGTGTGAACGTTTCGAATTTATTACATTGTGGCCTCAATTAACTGCATGAACCACTATAACAAGATACATAGTTGCTTATATGTCAGACAACAAATTGTTGATTGTTAGCTGGTCGATAGCCTAGTGTTGAAGCGAGCTTAGCCAATGTGCCGTGTTTTGCACAACTGCTTACAAGTGGGGTAGCACCAACAGTGTTTACAAGTACTTATGTATACGTAGACGCACAATTCTCGAACGAGTGCTCTATTTCATCAAAAAACACACTGCTCATATGATAAACCGTGACAACTTATGTCTTACCATGCCATATTCATGAAAAACTAGTGAGGACGCATCTATTTCGGCAACAATTACAATGGTTCTCACATGATTCACGGGCACACAAAAGTAGCAACAGTTCCCATAGACGGATTCAAATAGAGTACTAGCCCCAGAGGGGTCGATAACAGGCAAGGTTCGGATAATTAGACACAATCCAAACTAGTATTAAACACTATCTGGGGCAACTATTTCATTCCTCGATCTAATTTGGGCTGGACACAAGACGGACCTTGCCATGAACATCATCGAGGACGTTGAGGGAGTCCTAGAGTAGGGGGTATCCGGACAGCCGGACTATATACTTTGGTCGGACTGTTGGACCGTGAAGATACAAGACTCAAGACTTCGTCCTGTGTTCGGATGGGACTCTCCTTTGCGTGGAAGACAAGCTTGGCGACCCGGATATTAGATTTCCTTCTTTGTAACCGACTCTGTAAACCCTAGCCCCCTCCGGTGTCTATATAAATCGGAGGGTTTGGTCCGTATAGGGACGATCACAGCAGTTATAATCATCATAGGCTAGCTTCTAGGGTTTAGCCTCTATGATCTCGTGGTAGATCAACTCTTGTAATACTCATATCATCAAGATCAATCAAGTAGGAAGTAGGGTTTTACCTCCATTGAGAGGGCTCAAACCTGGGTAAAACATTGTGTGTCCCTTGCCTCCTATTACCATTAGCCTTAGACGCACAGATCGGGACCCCCTACCCGAGATCCGCTGGTTTTGATACCGACATTGGTGCTTTCATTGACAGTTCCTCTGTGTCATCGCTGCAAGGCCCAATGGCTCCTTCAATCGTCAACAACACGGTCCAGGGTGAGACTTTTCTCCCTGAATAGATCTTCGTGTTCGGCAGCTTCGCACCGCGGGCCAATTTGCTCGGCCATCTGGAGCAGATCGACAGCTACGCCCCTGGCCATCAGGTCAGGTTCGGAAACTTTAATTACACGGCTGATGTCCACGAAGACTTGATCTTAGGCGGATTCAGGCCTATGCCAGGAACACCGAATAGTCACGATGAGCACGACTTAGACCTGCTGTCGGGCAATACTCGGGATATCGCACCTGCAGGAGCCCCAGACCTAAATCCGGGGCAGATTGCATCGTCCGAGGACGGGTGGATGGACCCCGCCCCGGAGGCCACACACTCATCGGCGGTAGAGCCGAACACGGACTTCATCCCCAAGGAAGCCTGTGCCTCTGGACCCCTGGACTTGTGTCCGGCTGTAGGTCCGAGACCGTGCGCCCCCGAGGCCGCCGATTCTGGCTGGGCTCCAGTAATGGAATTTGCCGCTGTGAATGTCTTCCAGCACTCGCCCTTTGGCGACATGCTGGAGTCAATAAAGTCTCTCTCCTTGTTAGGAGACTCTTGGCCGAACTATGTCCGGCTCAAGGGGGAAGAAGGCGACGAAGAAATTCGTTGCCCATCCACCACCCACTTCATAGCCACTGTCAACGACGTATCAGACATGCTTGACTTTCACTCTGATGAAACCGACAGTATGGACGTCGGCGCAGGAGACAATTCAGAACCACCCACGGGGCGCTGGACTGCCACCTCATCATATGATATATACATGGTGGATACGCCTAAGGAGGAGGATGGCGAAAGAGTGGAAGATAAAACCCCCGGACAAAAGCCAAAGCGACAGCGCAGGCGCTGCTCTAAGTCCAGTCACAGTAAAAATAGCGATAATAGCGCTAGAAAGATCGACACCCCAGTCAACCCCAAAGGCAACAACGACCATATGGACCCAGCGATGGAGCAGGATGAGCCAGGTCACACGGAACATAGCCCAGCGCAGACGCCCAATCACAGTGATCCCGAGGGACGAACTCATCAAACTACCCCGGGACAGGAGCACAGCCCGGACGACGACGCATTCATCATCCCGGAAACACACTTGGAACGAGATAACCTCCACAGAAGGCTTATGGCCCCTGCGAGAAGTCTAAAGAAGCAGAAGCAAAATCTTAAAGCTACACAGGAAACGCTCAATCGCAGATGGAATAAAGTACTAGACACTGAAGAAAAGTACGATGACGATCGCCAAACAAAGAGCTATCCAAAGCGCAAGCTGCTACCAGAATTCGACGACGAGGCCGTTCCACCGAAAAACAATACGGCCAGTAGGCCGAACCAACCACTTCGTAACCGCAATAGAACGGCTACTGACGCAGCACACGATTTATGTGAGCTCCTGGATAAAAAGGCCAGCGCAACCAGGTCCATCTATGAATCTAGAGGACGCACCCCAACGCAGGACTATGGTCATCAAAACGATCAGACTGACCGGATCCCACTTCGGAATCAGCACCGGACACAACAACAGCCGACGGCATGCCACAACACGTCTAGATACAGAGGGGCTGCTCACCCTTTGTGCTTCACCGAAGAAGTACTCGACCACGAATTTCCACAGGGTTTTAAACCTGTGAAAATAGAGGCATATGATGGAACGACATGCTCCAGGGTCTGGATTGAGGATTTTATCCTGCACATCCACATGGCTCGTGGGGACGACCTCCATGCCATCAAATATCTTCCCCTCAAGTTGAAAGGACCAGCTCGACACTAGTTGAAAAGCCTCCCCGAAAATTGAATCGGAAGTTGGGAGGAACTCGAGTACGCTTTCAGGGCCAATTTTCAAGGGACCTATGTCCGACCTCCGGACACGGACGATTTAAGTCACATAATTCAACAGCCCGAAGAGTCCACCCGCAAACTTTGGAACAGATTCCTCACTAAGAAGAATCAAATTGTCGACTGTCTGGGTGCCGAGGCCTTAGTGGCCTTCAAGCATAGTATCCGGGACGAGTGGCTCACCAAACACCTCCGCCAAGAAAAGCCGAGGACAATGGCAGCCCTAACAAGCCTTATGACCCGCTTTTCTGCGGGTGAAGACAGCTGGTTGGCCCGCAGAGTACATCCGAAATCAGGGACGACAACGGGAAGCCACGGCGCAATAAAAACAAACGTCGAAAGAAGGAAGATAGTCCGGAAAACACAACGGTTAACACCGGATTTAGGGGCTCTCAACCCGGTCAACAAAATAAGCCACTTAAAGGCAGCAAAGAAGGACCGTTCGGCCTGAACAAAGTCCTGGACAGACTGTGCCAAATCCATGGCACCCCCGATAAACCTGCGAACCACAATAATAGAGAATGCTGGGTCTTTAAGCAGGCCGACAAATTAAACACCGAACACAGGGGATGGGAAACACCAAGTGAAGACGAGGATGAGCCTCGCCAGCCGAACACTGGGGGAAAGAAAAAAATTCCCACCAGAGGTAAAAACAGTAAACATGATCCACACGACTCACATACCCACAAGAAGGCGCGAACGCGCGCTCAGGGACACATATGCTATAGAGCCTGTGGCCCCCAAACTTAACAACTGGCCAGCCTGCCCGATCACCTCCAAACCGGTTATCATGCATTGCTTGGGAGAACGTCCTTCGCCCGCTTCAATGCAGTGCCGCACTAGCCTACCTTAAACTCAAGATGCCCGATCCACGTGGTGTCATCACCGTTAACAGAAACACAGAGCGTTCCTTATGCACGGAGGAATACGCGATGGCTCCAGCAGCCGGACTCTAAGCAGCCTCTAATACCAGAAAGCATGATTGGTCGTTAAGACCACGGACACGGTTAGATGAGTCCGGCAGCCCAGATAAACCTGATCTGGGCGCCTCACATGTAATCCCATAAAGGACACCAGGGGCTATAGATTTTTAATAAAGCCCAACTCTCGGATTGAACTTATTAATAGGCCAATGTCTTACACCTTTACTATCCATTGGTGATAGCCAACTCTTCGAACGCTTACGTCATACTCTTCTACACAAGTTTTCCTCTTTTGCAGGCACCATCCGTGTGACACCCTCCCAGGACACGGCACAACGGAGACAAAGGCGCAGACGTGCAGTAGGGCCCCACTCAAAGGTTTCTCTTCAGATTAAGCCCCTGTGTAAACCTTCTTTATTGTCTCTTGTTGCTTACACATCCCATGGGAACTACACCCACAAAGGATACTGCCGTTATTGGCATTTCGCCATGACAGACTAATACACGTACCTAGAAATACAGGGTTCATAATAATGGGCGTTACTCAGCACAGTATATGTTATAAAGTCCGAATACCTTCAGGAGTGTTCGGCGTCGCGAGTTTGGCCTTATATGCATCAGCTTCGAATCATGTATCTGGTCAAATGTTGGGTTTGCCCGGCTCCTGGGTTTGCCGCCTTACGTTCCGTTCTTATCGGCTAAGGCGGCCAAAGGAGAACTACTACGATTGTGCCCTCGTTATTCCGGATGCGCACCTTAGTAGAGAAAGCCGAAAACTATCTGTCATGATGTAGTGAGAGACTGTTCAACCACTCAAAGACTTATCGGAATCTTTAGGATTCCCCCGCATTAACGAAGGACCGTTTCTCGGTCATGTACACACGCGCCCGTATTCGCATGCACGCAAAAGTACCAGGGGCTACATAGTAGCCCCACCGTCGAACTCCTATGGCTAAGTGAAAGTGCTAAAGCTATATAGTCCGGTTGCCTAGTTCGACATGCGATCACCTCCTTAATGGACCAAGAAATTGGATCAAGTGTGATTATGCATATTTTCGTGAACACCCCCGCATTATATGCGTGGGGGCTGAAGCCAACGACTGCTAACTTTCAAAATTGCATATATACATAAAACGGCCGCACAGGAGGCACAATAACACTTTCGGATGAAAAGTATAAACATAGCCTTCATAAGTAAAATAACATTGTTTTTACAATGGAACGAGTTGTTACTCGAACATGACATTCTTCGAGCACTGAGCCTCTATTAAGCGAGCACCTTCTACTACCTGATCCAAGTAGTGCTCGGCCGGATCTTGGCCTCCCGCCGGATTCTGGGTCGCAATGATGGTTGCCTTCATATCTGTCCAATATGCTCTAGCATGGGCAAGAGCCATCCATACACCCTCTATGCACGCCAACCTCTTCATGGCATCAATCCACGATACGGCACTAAGGAATTGTTGCACTAAACCAAAATAATTGTCCAGCTTAGGCCCCTTTGGCTATAGATGGTCTATTATAGACCGCATTGCAAGACCGGACAACCTATGAAGCTCGGCTGCAACAGCCATCCTCTCACTGAACAGCAATATGCGCGTTGGAGCACTGAATTGTGACCAGAACAGCTTTTCCACTTCATTATCTTTTTGATCCTCAAAAAACTTGGCCGCATCAGCCGTACTCTTCGCCAGATCCGCATACGCGTCTGCCGGACTCCAGCGACGATCCAGAGGAGCGTACTTCGGATCTAGAAACTTCAGCCGCAACAAGTAGGGGTTTCCAGCTGCGATTGCTCTAGTCTATCGAAGCTCCTCCCGTGCATCCCTAATTTCGTACCGCGTCTCCTTGGCCGCATCAAGTGCCTTCTTCAGGTCAGCCGAAATAGCCTTATTATCTTTTTCAAGAAGCTCATACCGGTCGGCAGCATTTTTCTGCTCCACAACCATCTCGACTACTTTGTCTTCGCTTCGGCTACGAGCAGCCTGTTCGGCTCTCGACTCTTCGGCCGCCTTTAGGGCAGCCACATCACTAGCCCGGGCCTATTCCTTGGCCAGGGCAAGTTCCGCCCTCAGGGCTTCCACGACAGCAGCTCCATCTACAGTCCAAGCATATAACATTAACATCATGCTCCTCTTGCTTCTTCCTGTAACATATAAGGAAAGAAGAGCACATACCTTGTGACTCGCTAAGACGCTCATTCACAAGTGTTATATCGGCATCAATAACTCCAATCAGTCACCTTAGTTCGGCGACTTCAATGGACCGGTTGGCTGCCGGATCCTTCGCCACCTGTGCATAAACACAATATGATCATTACTCAATGATGTGACCCTCCGTTTGATGCCTTGGGCTGGCACCCAGAGTCTCAGGGGCTACTATCCATATGGAGCACACCTAGCGCCTGCGCCACAACCAAGAATTACGTGTTTCGTTACATACCTCAAAGCCTCTGAGCAGACTCTTAAAAGCTTCATTCAACCCGCTTGTGGCGGATGAAATCTTCGCAAGCACCATGCTCATTAATGAATGGTGATCCTCCGAGAGAGAAGCTCGCTCCAGAAGGCCCGTCAGCTTATCCGGTCGGCCTCCGAACTATGCCGGACCTCTCTTACCGCCCCCCGTGGGAGCCAAACGCTCCGGGCTCAGAGCGGTCGAAGTGCTAGCTTCTGGCCTCAACAAATCTGGACTTCCCCGTGATGACACCTCGGGGTCGCCCGCCCCATGAGGCGGAGAGGCTGGTGGGGTTTCACTCTCCATCATCTCCGGAAGGAGATCCCCTGATGACGAACTCTGTCGAGAAGAGCTGCTAGCCAGACTGCAAAAAATGGACCCTAGTTACTGTTCTCCGAGGAGGAGGCACTAGCTTTGTATTTACGATTAATTTACAGCTCGGCTGAGGGCTGGCCTGTTTGCGGGCATGGCACAATGAAGATGCCCTTCGGGGCAGGGCCCCCTGGTGAAGTTTTCTTCCCTCCTCGGGGAACCTCCGTCTCAGGGTCTTCGGAGGCGGACTTGTTCTCCCCGCGAGGGGAGGAAACCTTAGATTCCCCTCCCCGACTATCCTCCTTTTGGGAGGTAGCAATTCCCCCGGTTTGGATGTGTAATGTGTGAAGCTCTTCTTCTCTGTTCTCCCCTTCGCCTTTTCCCGAGGGCACTTTGCTTAGCACAGGATCAAGCATCTTGGCTATGGCGGGACTAGGCGAGCCTTTGGGAAGTGGCGCCGGACACCTGATTCTCTCCGCCTTGCTAAGCCATTCCTGGCTGCGGAGGATTTTTAGAATAATGTTATGATAAATATAAACAAAGTGTTCGGTTTCTGGGTTACTTACTTGGGTATCTGGGCGATTGCAGCTCAAGCCCGCATCCTCGGTGGTGTCCGGACACTTTACTCGTGGTCCGAAGAATAACTTACACATCCCTTCGAGCGCCAGGCCGAAGAAGTGCCGAATAGTTCGCGGACCTTCCGGATTGAACTCCCACATCCGGAGAGGCCGGCGTTTGCACGACAACATCCGTCAGACTAGCATTACCTGAATTATGCTGACAAGGCTAATGTCCCTCTCAAGAAGCTCCCGGATACGGCTCTGCAGTGTTGGTACATCATTAGCAGGCCCCCAATCCCGTCCTACATTGGTCCATGACGCGAGTTGAGGAGGAGGGCCCGAATGGAAGTCGGGGCCAGCCACCCACTTTGTGCCTTTGGGAGCCGTGACGTAAAACCACCTCCACTGCCATACGTCGGACACCTCTAGGAAGTAACCCTCTGGCCATGGAGCGTTGGCGTTCCTGCTTACTACAGCACCTCCGCACTCTGCGTGTCGCCCCTCAATCACCTTCGGCTTCACATTAAAGGTCTTGAGCCATAAGCCGAAGTGCGGAGTGACGTGGAGAAAAGCTTCACACACAACGATGAACGATGAGATGTGAAGGATGACGTCCGGAGCTAGATCGTGAAAATCTAGCCTGTAGTAGAACATGAGCCCTCTCACAAAGGGATCAAGGGAGAAGCCTAAGCCACGGAGGAAGTGAGAAACAAATAAGACGCTCTTGTTGGGCTCGGGAGTAGGGGTGACCTGCCCTGGAGCAGGAAGCCTGTGCTTGATGTCGGCAGTCAGATACCCAACCTCCCTAAGTTTCGCAATGTCCTCTTCTGCGACCGAGGAGGCCATCCACCGGCCTTGAAGGTTGGATCCGGACATGATTGAGGATCCAAAGTACTTGAGCTGGGGCTTCGGGTGTTAGAACTCGAGATGCGAAAAGGCGCAAGAGTGCTGGAAAAGAGGGATAGGTCTTGGCTCCTTTATAAATGGGGTGAATATAAAGCGTCCTCAACGTAACCGCTTGGGACTTGCCTAAAACACGGAGTCATACTAACAAGCGTCATGGGGTTGCACACGCCCGTATTGATGGAAGATCCCGCGATAGGGGGAACACGATCTCTACTTTGGCAAGATGCGCCAATAAAACCGCCTCGCAACGCGTATCGAGGCAGGCTAAGAAAAACTGGTTCGTATGGGGTCGGGACACGATGCAGGAGCATGCCGTACCAAAAATTATCAGCAGATCAGTTTTGTGAGGTGTAGCCCCTCTATGATGGTGTGTGGAAGTTATCTCGCAGAGCCGAACGCAATCCTTAAATCTACTTTGGAGTATTCGGAGATGGAACTTGCCCTGCAATGCCGAAGACAAACTGCGCACCAGACTCATCGTCATTGAAGCCTGGTTCAGGGGCTACTGAGGGAGTCCTGGATTAGGCAGTATCCGGACAGCCTAACTATATACTTTGGCCGGACTATTGGACCGTGAAGATACAAGACTCAAGACTTTGTCCCGTGTCCGGATGGGACTCTCCTTTGCATGGAAGACAAGCTTGGCGACCCGGATATTAGATCTCCTTCTTTGTAACCGACTCTGTGTAAACCCTAGCCCCCTCCAGTGTCTATATAAACCAGAGGGTTTGTTCCGTATACGGACGATCACAACAATCATAATCATCATAGGCTAGCTTCTAGGGTTTAGCCTCTACGATCTTGTGGTAGATCAACTCTTGTAATACTCATATCATCAAGATCAATCAAGCAGGAAGTAGGGTTTTACCTCCATCGAGAGGGCCCGAACCTGGGTAAAACATTGTGTCCCTTGCCTCCTATTACCATTAGCCTTAGATGCACAGATCGGGACCCCCTACCCGAGATCCGCCGGTTTTGACACCGACAGACGTCCCGCAACAGCTTAATCCTGTGAACCTTCATGAAGACAACCTTGTGGCCTTGCCACTGATAAACTTGTTTGTGGAGGCATGCCACGTCATCTTCCTAGGTAAGATTGACAAGAACATTATGCCTCACAAATGAAGGAGTAGTTTTGAACTTCTTGTGCTTCAGTACACCCTGGACAACACGCCTGACAACAGTGAGGCTGGAATACAACTCTTCATTGGCATAACCGCAAATGGCTTCCAGGATCCAACAGCCTAAGAACTCTGTTTTCCCAGTGCATATATTCAGGCCATCTGCCTCATAGCGAGTGACATGCACAACCACATAATCCTTGTCTGCATCATGGCTCTAATTGAAACAGAAACAAATTCTGAATTACTTTTCAGTATAAGAAACACAAGTTATTTAAACCACTATGTATAGCATGGCATCGAAGCTAATAAATTTTTTCATTATTAATAACCACATACTTAGATGAAAAACCACAATCAAGATCAGCAAAGAAGGAAATCACCTTCGGCAGCTCAGCGTGGGGTGGGGGACACATCCTCGAAGGGGAAAACTGCTCCTGCAGTGCCACGGGGGCTGTAACCTCAAACGGGGTGTTGACCATCTCAGTAGTGGCCGTGAGCGTATCTGGGGTCGGCTCGGTGGCTGCCTCCATCTTCTTGGAGCTCTCTGTCTCATGGGGATCAGCCTCCCACGCCTGCTCCAATATCGGCAGACCTTTGCCTGGTTCTCCTTGGTCCATCATGAAACTGATGAATACTAGGAGACCACTGAAAGGAAAACACAATCGCACTGACAATGAAAAAAAAGAGAGTGAAGATCGGTTACTACTTTGCAAAAGTTCTTTTTTTTCTCTGAACGAAAATATACCAACATCACAGATCCACTTACCTTCCCTTTGTTGGGAGAGAAGAACAGTGGCAGATGCGAGTGTTGCCTTTCTTGAAGATGGTGAGGGAGAAGGGGATTCAGCGAAGAGTGAAATGATGGTTGCTTCGTCCGTCAAACTTAGACTGTGGGGAGGTGGGGTTTTGTAATACGACGGCTACTACCGCGCTACGACCGGGGTGACTCTCCGCCTGCATACTGCCTTCTAATTTGGTGGATGGCATTTGGGCCCGCGCGTTGCATGGCCCGCATGTCATTGAAGAAAAGTATAACGACATTTAGTAGAGGGAGATGTTTCAATGACCTAGGAGGAGCGAGAAGCGGTAGAGTGTCTCCACGGTACTAGTAGTAATTGTTTTTCTAGGTAGCTGTAGAGTGTCTCCACTGTACTAGTAGTAATTGTTTCTCTGGGCCCAAGACAAAACAGCCCATCCACACTAGTAAATAGTAAAATCAATTCAAAAGCCCATATATTTACTGAATGAGAGGCGCTACCCACACCCAGCACACCGCCCCCCAAAAAGACCTGGGTGCTCTTCTTCCTCCTCGCTCCCACCCACCTCACGTCAGCTCGCTCCACTCGTACCCCCAAATTCCTCACCTCACTCCTACAGAAAACCCCAGCTCCCCTTCTTCCTCACTCCTACAGAAAACCCCCAGTTCCCCTTCTTCTTCGCTCGCACTACAACTAGGCTCGTCATTCGTTACTCTACTCAAATCGGTGAGCGCGACGCGACGCCCTCGAGGAAAATGGAGTCGGCTGACCCCAGCGCCAAGAAGATGAGGCTCACGCCAGCGGCGACGCCTGTTGTAGACCCCGCACCCGGCAGCGCGGGGAGAAGCGGCGACCCCGTCCCCACCGGATCCCAGGAACCCGTAGAACCTCAGGTGGACCACATCAGCGATCTCCTGGACGCCGTCCTTGGGGAGATCATCTCGCTTCTCCCCACCAAGGATTGCTGCCGCACCCAAGTCCTCTCAATTCGGTGGCGCCCTCTATGGCGCGCTGTGCCCCTTAATCTCGACTGTCATCAGCTATCTCTCTTCAATGGTTTTGAAATCCCCAGAGCCATCATCTCCTCCCACCAGGGCTCCGTTCAAAGCCTCTGCATCCCGTCATGCTACCTAAGCAAGCATACCATGCCCTGCATGGTGGACGCCTGGCTGAAATCCCCTGAATTCACAGAACTACAGCTACTTGAGTTCTACTATTCCCCTGGAAATCACATACCACATACCGAACGCCATGAACTCGTGCCCTCAGCACCGATGTCCATCTCGCGGTTTTCCTCCTCTCTCCACACCGCCACCTTTGCGCTGTGCTACCTACCAGACAATCTGGTACTAAACCTTCGACTCCCATTTCTCAAGAAACTTTCACCTGTGCGGGTTCGTATATCGGAGGCCTCGTTGCACAACATCATCCACTCTAGTTGCCCTGCGCTGGAGTGCTTGGTGCTTGTTATCACAGTTAGAATTGGCTGTCTCCAAATAAAGTCGCCTAACCTTGTAAGAATTGGAATTTCTTTTGACGGAAGACAGCTCATCATCCAAGATGACCCTTCACTTCAAAGGTTGATCCTTGATTCTAGTTATTCACCGTTGCAAATAACCGTCCTCTCTGCGCCTACACTTGAGACCTTGGGTGTAATACATGATCTCTGTGCTCATTTCAATATGGTGTTTGGCTCCACAGTTCTTCAGATACTTTATATTATCATCTACACTTGTAACCATAAGCTGCATTTTAAATTTCTGCACATAATTTATATATCATCTTGGAGTACACATTTTGTACTAAAATTATGTTCTATGCTCCATGAAGAGTTTCTCCATGGATGGCCTATCAATGGTGCTGGATTCTGTCAAGATCTTATATATCCAAATGAATAGTTTTGATCTGAACAAGATTATTGGCTTGCTGCAATGCTTTCCATGTCTGGAGAAGTTGTATATATAGGTGACAATTTCATGCACATTGGAAGTCCGCATATAGTGTACTAGAATTAACCGTTCATCTGTTGTTCGTTCGGCACTCTTCTTTTAGACCTTAACTGTTTTCAATCTTCATGTCTATTTAGGCAACAGGATGGGGTAAGAAAGTTATAACCAATCGACGGATTCGTAAGCATCGGGATTTTCTCACTTCTCAAGAGATTCGATTGAAAACAATAACGCTAGAACGATATGTAGCCAACCGTGCAAACACAAGATTTGTCACATTCTTCCTGCTGAATGCGAGGTTACTATTGTCCATCAGGCTTAAGTTTATCAGCAGCATGGTTTTGACGGATGGCTATGTCGAAGAGCAAAAAAAGGAGTTTCAGGTGGGCAAAAGAGCTTCTAAACGTGCCGCGCTTCTATTTACAACATATTGTAGTCATAATCCAGTAAATTTTACGAGCCAGGATGTTCATTCTATGGACCTGACCGATCCATTTGACTGTGACTGCCGAAAACAGTGCTGGAGTTAGATGTTGTTGCCCTTTTCAATCTGGTTTTTTTTGTAAACCTGATGAACAATTGACCCTCGTGCTTTTGTACAGTTTGTAAGCTGGAGTTAGATGTTCCTTCCCTTTTCAACTCGGCTGTGACTGTCATATTTTCTTTGAAACAAGGCAAATGGCTTGCCATTCGTTTAATTTAGAGTGAAATATTGTAACAAATCCCAACCAAGGGAAATAACATCACTCTCACCGGCTGCTTGAGCTCATTGTGCATTACAGAAGCCAAGTGATTAGCCCCCACTAGCACCCACAAACTTATTTCGAACTAGCACATCAAATGGGCTGTAAATTTTCATAGGAAATGCTGCATGACCGTGATAGATTTGGATTCTGACATTTGGGACCCGCGAGGAAATAGCCTATCCAAGGTGGTGTCGACTTACTAGCCAGTCAACAAACGATTCTACCTACCAGCCATTGGATTGACATCCAACATCTGTCGTGTATCTTCTATCTCTTGTCTTCTTCTTCCTCCAGCCACCAAAACCAAACCACCCCGTCGACTCTGCCTGCTCCCGCCTCCCATGGCTGGCTGCGCCTCCTCCGCCCTACCGTACGTACCCTCCAACGTTGGCCAGTCCCTCCCTCTATTCCCCCACACGTCATGTTATTCTCCAGCAACATCAGCCCCAACATGCACCCGCGCCCGAACCAGTCAACCCTCGTACTCCCCTCCGCCTGCGACTGGACCGACGCATCTTCCATGGCTCCTGTTCGTTCCGTCCGAGGCCTCGCCGTCGTCCTTCGCCTTGCGGCCTTGGTTTGCTCGCTGTGCATGGTGCGCCGCCCTCTTGCGTTGTAAACATCGTCAACTACCAAGAGGAACAAGGAGATGACTGTACGTGGAGAGGATGACAGTAGGAACCCACCAGCGTCATGGCAGTACGCAAGCAAGTGCCTCCATATTACAAGCCCAAAAATATGGTTCCTCCTAATGGTTGGACATCTGGGGCTCACGCCATTGTCAACGTAGTCAATAAACGAGAGAATTATACTACGAGCGGCTAACACCAGGGACCCAGCAAGTCGCACAGTTTTTTTGAGGAACAAGCAGTTGTTATTTATACTAGTTTTAGCGATGGATCAAGGTAACAACGTGGCTGTGCGGGGGCTGTGGCCCGTCTAGCCAGGGTTTTATTTATGTTTACCACATCATGAGCCCAATTGTGTTTTTTTCTTGCTGAAAATGGCTAGCCCAGTTCTATTTTTTTTAAAGAAATACCCAAACAAGGCCTACTTGCTTTATCGGCCCTGCTGGGCTGCAAATCTTTCAAGACGAGGAGAGTTTAATTTGGTTTGCCCAGGAAATGGGCTGTACATTTTTAAAACACATCAAATCGGGAATTAGTTTCAATTTTTTTCATTAGAAGATCTTAAATTCCATTGATTTTTATGCGTGGACAATTATTTGGATTTTATATTTATATAAATTATTTTTCAAAATAGTTTGAATGTGAATCGATATTTCTGGACTAAAAAAACCGTTCCCCCCGCTGTCAGCTCGGACCCACCGGAACTGCCTCCTTATTACGCACAAAAAAATGAATACTCCCCCGGCTAGCTTG
The DNA here is from genome assembly GCF_018294505.1 of Triticum aestivum. NCBI lineage: Eukaryota > Viridiplantae > Streptophyta > Magnoliopsida > Poales > Poaceae > Triticum > Triticum aestivum. Next base: position 70,496,479 of record NC_057810.1, on the reverse strand, counting down.
GACCCACCTTGGTGGGAGGCTGACTTGTGGGCCTACTAAGTTGACGGGGACGAAGGGCTTTGTCAACTTAGTCAATATGAAACATTCTAGCTCCAGTGACCATACGATATCCATCCAACGGCCGTAGTACTTCTTCAACCTCTGGTCTTCTTGCTCCAGCCGCCCAAAGTAGCGCTGGTTGTGCCGCATGCTCCTGCCTCCCGTGGCCGGATGTGCTACCGCGGAGGCCTCACCGCCCCCTACTATTCCCACCGCTGGCCAGGCCCTGCGCCGACGGCAGCCTCACATCGCAGCCGAACCAGTGAACCCTCGTACTCCTCTCCGCGCGGGCTTCCACTGCCGCGTCTTCCCCGGCTCCGTGTCGTCCCCTTCCTAGGCCTCGCCGTCGTCCACCACCGTGGTGCTCTCCACACGGCGTGGTCAACGTGGTCAAGGAATGACTTCCATCGGAAGAGTACTGTACATGGAGAGGTTGACACCTGGGTCCACGGGCACAACCCAGTTTTTTTGTGATTTGCCAAGTAAGTCGCTTTGTCAGGCCTGTTGGGATGCAAATCTTTCAAGACGAGGAAATCTTTCATTCGGCTGGCCGAGAAAAAGGCCCATCAGTAATGAAAAATGGGTTGTACATTTTTAAAACACATCAAACCGGCAATTGGTTTCAAATATCTTTTTTTTTCAGTTCCAGATTTTAAATTACATTAATTTTTATGCGTGGAGAATTTGTTGGATTTTATATTGTTATAAATTTATTTTTAAAATCAGTTTGAATGTGAGTCAAAATTTCGGGATTAAAAATAGTTCGGACCGCACCGAAATATGCAAAATTTCGTATAATTTTTTAACCGTGGCCACAATATGGGCTGTACTGCTAACAAAAAGAATATGGGCTCCAAAAAAAACCTTAAGAATTAGCAAATGGGCTGTAAATTATTAGAAATAATGGCAGATGGGATGTATGCTGTTTTCCACAGATTTCAGGCTTTCCTAAAAACAAGGTTGACACACCAACAGTGACTGTTGGATGTCCATCCAACGGCCGTCATGCTAATTCAATCTCTGCTCTTCCTGCTCCAGCTGCTCAAACAAGCGCCGGCGGGACTGCCTGCTCCCTCCTCCCCGCGGCCGGCTGTGCTGTCATGCATGCCTCACCTTCCCACCGTACTCCCATCGCTGGCCTAGCCATCCCTCTACTCACCCACACCTGCTATTATTCTCCGGCGACGGTAGACGAACCAGTAAACCCTCGTAAAGTCGTACTCCCCTCCACGTGGGAAACAACTGTTGAGTACTCCCTACCTCAGTGTTGTTCCCTTCCTAGGACTCACCGTCATCCACCGCCCTGGTGCTCTCGGCGCAGCCTGGTCAACGTGGTCAACAACCGACATGCATCTGAAGTGGACTATACGTGGAGAGGCCGACAGCTGGGTCCACGGCCGCACGCAAGGAAATGCGTCCTTATTACATGGAAAATAATGATTCCTCCACCTGAAATCAGGGACCCACCGAAAGGGCCTCTGTATTTTGCGAAAAAAACGTTACCCCCGCTGACAGCTCGGACCCACCAGCTATATCTTTGCATGCAAGGAAGTGCCTCCTTATTACGCACAAAAAAATGTATACTCCCCCTGTTAGTTGGGATCTAGTATAGTGGCAGGCTGACTTGTGGGCCTACTAAGTTGACGGGGATGGAGGGCTTTGTCAACTTAGTCAATATGCACGATTCTAGCTCCAGTGATCGTACGATGTCCATCCAACGGCCGTAGTGCTTCTTCAACCTCTGGTCTTCTTGCTCCAGCCGCCCAAACCAGCGCCGGTCGTGCCTCGTGCTCCTGCCTCCCGCGGCTGGCTGTGATGCAGCGGAGGCCTCACCACCCCCTACTACTCCCACCACTGGCTAGGCTATCCCTCTACTCACCCACACCCCCTGTTATTCTGCGGCGATGGCAGCCTCACGCCACAGCGAACCAGTGAACCCTCGTACTCCTCTATGCGTGGGCATCCACTGTCGCGTCTTCCCCGGCTCTGTGTCGTCCCCTTCCTAGGCCTCACCGTCGTCCATCGCCCTGGTGCTCTCGACGTGGCATGGTCAACATGGTCAAGGAACGGCTTGCATCGAACGTGGACTGTACATGGAGAGGCTGACAGCTGGGTCCACGGCCGCAGCAAGGAAGTGCATCCTTATTACGCACAAAATAATTATTCCTCCACCTGACAGCGGGGACCCACTAGACGGGCCACCGTATTTTGCAAAAAAACATTCCCCCCTGACTGCTGGGACCCACCAGCTACATCTTCGCACGCAAGGAAGTGCGTCCGAAAAAACGATTCGCCCCCCTGACTGCTGGGACCCACCAGCTACATCTTCGCACGCAAGGAAGTGCGTTTGAGAAAACTGATTCGCCCCCCTGACTGCTGGGACCCACAAGCTACATCTTCGCACACAAGGAAGTGCCTAACAGTCGGGACCCACCTGGTCGAAGCGTACGTAGCGTTGTCATTCTGGTCGCGAACGTGTACGTACATACTGGTGGATGTAGAGGCGCGCACGTGTCGTAGTAGAGGCGCGCGCGTAGCATGTACACGTACGTACAGCAGCCAGGGTGCAAGAAAGAAAATACGGCCACATACGTACATACGGGCGGGGTCTCGAACGCCTACTCGCGCATACGTACGACCAGGGCTCGTGTACAAGGCTGGATCAGAACGGAGAAACAGCGTCGTCATCGTGTTCATGGGGAGCCAACCGGCTGGGTCGGAACAGAATGCGTCGTCGTGTTCATCGGGAGGGCTTGAACGGAACAGGTGATGGAAAGGAGGCCTGGCGTACCGCAGAATGGAGGAAACGGACCTCCTACGTTCGGAACGGGGTCCTGTTGATCAGGAGGGGTGTGGCATACCGCAAAACGGAGGAAACGGACCTCCTACGATCGAAACAGGGGTCCTGTTGATCGGGAGGGGTGTGGCGTACCGCAAAACGGACGAAACCGACCTCCTACAGTCGAAACGGGGGTCCTGTTGATCGGGAGGGGTGTGGCATACCGCAAAACGGACGAAACAGACCTCCTACGGTCGAAACAGGGGTCCTGTTGATCGGGAGGTGTGTGGCGTACCGCAAAACGGACGAAACAGACTTGTGTTGGAGAGCTATGGTCGAAACGCGGGTCCTGTTCATTGGGAGGGGTGTGGCGTACCGCAAAACGAGACTCCACGGGATACTGTTCATCTCCACCGTCGACCTCCTCCAGCCTCCACGGGCTACTGTTCATCCACCGTCGACCTCCTCCAGCCTCCACCTGCGACTGTTCATCCATGGGCTCCTATTCATCCAGCCTCCACCGCATGCTACTCCACCGGCTACTATTCAACTACCCCTCTCCACAGGCTCCTGTTCAACCACCCCTCCACGGGCTACTGTTCATCCACCCCTCCACCTCTACTGTTCATCCAGCCCTCCACGGGGTCATCCTGTTCATCCAGCCCTCCACGGGGTCCTGTTCATCCAGCCCCAACCGGCTCGATCGATCGGGGTCCTGTTCATCCAGAGGCAACGCCACGGGTCCTATTCATCCACTCCCATCACTCACTGTTCATCCAAACCCCCCTGCAACACTCACTATTCATCCAAAGAGGCAGCATCGATCGGCTTTAGTTAGCAGCAGTAGCGAAGGAATCGCCCGATCGGGTTCAGTTAACAGCCATCGATCGATCGCTCGGGTTCAGTAACGCGTAGCCTGTAGTGCAATTGCTCAGATTCAGTTAGAGCCCAACGCCTCATTCGGGTTCAGTTAGAGCCCACGCCTCGCACAGAAGCGTGTACCTGATGAGAGAAACGCGCATCGCCCGGCCCCTGACCTCCCACCGTCACCGGGAACTCCCCGAAATTTTCCTCGCCCTCGCTTCTACCATGGTTTTTCCCGTCATGGACGGCCCAAAGAATGTCATGCAGCCGCGTCTCCGACCCGCCCAGGACAAAAAGCCCATTTTTTGTCATGATTTTTTGTCATAGAGGTAGGAGCCCACCACATCTATGATGATATCGGGTTTTGTCACAATTATCATCATAGAAGTGTCATATGTATGACAGAATTTTTTTTCATTTGGCCCAAAATGTCACGGATGTGTATTTTTTTTGTAGTGATACTAACAAAGTAATCATGTCTTCTCAAAATAACATGGCCAAAGAAAGTTATCCCTACAAAATCATATAGTCTGGATATGCTCTATCTTCATCAGACAAAATATTTAAATCATGCACAACCACGGTTTTAGCCAAGCAATTGTTTCATACTTTAGTATTCTCAAACTTTTTCAATCTTCACACAATACATGAGCGTGAGCCATGGACATAACACTATAGGTGGAATAGGATGGTGGTTGTGGAAAAGACAAAAAGGAGAAGATAGTCTCACATCAACTAGGCGTATCAACGGGCTATGGAGATGCCCATTAATAGATATCAATGTGAGTGAGTAGGGATTTCCATGCGGATGCACTAGAGCTATAAGTGTATGAAAGCTCATCAAAAGAAACTAAGTGGGTGTGCATCCAACTTGCTTGCTCACGAAGACCTAGGCAATTTGAGGAAGCCCATCATTGGAATATACAAGCCAAGTTCTATAATGAAAAATTCCCACTAGTATATGAAAGTGACAAAATAGGAGACTCTCTATCATGAAGATCATGGTAAAAGGATAGTAACATTGTCCCTTCTCTCTTTTTATCTCTTTTTATTTGGTGGGCTTCTTTGGCCTTTTTTTATTTGGGCTTCTTTGGGTTCTTTTATTTTTCATAAAGTCCCGAGACTCATCCCAACTTGTGAGGGAATCATTGCTTCCATCATCCTTTCCTCACATGGGACAATTCTCTAATAATGAAGATCATCACACTTTTATCTACTTACAACTCAAGAATCTTAGAACAAAATATGACTCTATGTGGATGTCTCCGGTGGTGTACCGGGATGTGCTATGAATCAAGAGTGACATGTATGAAAGAATTATGAAGGTGGCTTTGCCACAAATACGATGTCAACTACATGATCATGCAAGGCAATATGACAATGATGAAGCATGTCATAATAAATGGAACGGTGGAAAGTTGCATGGCAACACCTGCGGAAGATGGCGCTCCCACCCACCCACCCACCCTTCGGTGACTCTCCTCGGTGAACTCCTAGTTCCTCCGGTAACTTTTGGATCTTCTCCATGCATTGTATTCGGTTTTCTCTCCTCTCTCTTTGGACCCATTTCTCTATGGGTTTGGATGGTGGTGCAACCCTGGATCTGGATTTTTCTCGTGGTGTGGCTTTCGCCGATGAGGTTTTTAGATCTTCTGGTCTTTCTATCCATCCTTTGGAGGGATCCCGTCCTTTTGTTCTTGTAGTCTCTTTCAGTCGGCATGATTTCCGGCTTGATGAAGATTCTGTGGCTCCGGCGCTTGAGGCAGCCCTAGGGGGTTCAGCAATTGATCTCATGGTGACATATGTCAAGGACAAGGTCTTTTCGTTTGTGGTGTCCTGCAAGGAGGTTGGTTTTCATATTGTTGATTCACGTTCCTACGCTTGCCCTCAGTTTAAATGTTATTTTCATCTTTGGGGCAATGGTGGCCCAAATTGGTGGCGTGAGTTCTTGATCTGGAAAAAGGAGTGTGATGCTGAATGGATTCTTGTTAGTCCTTCTAAGCGGCGAGCTGCTCTTGGTTTGTTGGCAATGCATAAGCCACCTGTCAAGTCTGCGATCAGATCTGCTAATCCTACTCGTAAAAAGCTTTCTTTCGCCACATTCCAGAATTATGATGTGTGCAAGGGATATCACTATCCGGCTACTCAGAATTGTCTTGAGTTGGCTTCTTTGTCTGGCTATGATCTTCCCCCAAAGGAACGCGTTGTGATTCACCCCCCGCCGCCGGTGGAGCTACAGTGGACGGTTGCCTCGCCGTCGATCACTTTTGGTACTGTCGTTCCTATCCGATCGCTTTCCCCGGAACCCCTACCTCCATCTCCGGCGTGTTCTTCGGGCGGATTTGCTAATGATTCCAATGAAGCCATGTTGGGCCCCTCCGCCATGTTGGGCTCTTCGGATTCGGTGGTCACTGGTCCTTCGCCCAACTGTCTTCCCAAGCCAGGTTTTTCTCCGTTATGTGGCAGCCCAAGTGCTGTGGAGCCCAATCCTTCTACAATTGGGCCTTCTAGCCCCACAACGTTACTGATCCCGTCCACGCAAGAGGCTCAGGATGCTTTCGAGGCCATGGTCAATGACATGGTGGACCAAGTGCTGACGTGTTCTCGTTGTTCTCTGGGGGGCCACTTGTCTGTCAGCTGCCCCTCCACCGTTGGATGTTTAGCATGTGGTGATCCTCATCATTCAAGAAAAGACTGCAACTATATTGCGATTGAAAAAGGTTTATGTTGGAAACGGAAGCGTCCCCCTATTTTGGATACACTGGTCTCTCCTTGCTTGGGGAAGCGCGCGCTGCCGCCACCTCTGCAGGCTTGCCCTATCACATCGCCATTAACCTGCCCGCAGTCTTGCACTCCGCGCACCCCATCTACTCTGCCTCCTCCAACGCCCCCGCTTCCTTCATCGCCGCCTCCCATGGCTAACTTTGCTCTGGACCCGCAGCGATATGTGCCGGTGGGTCATCACATCATTGACGGAGGTGTTCATCGCCTTCCTCGTACCTTCGTCTCGCCTCCATCGCCCATTGTTCGTTCGCATGAGAGCTTCATGATTGCTGAGGTGATGCCGACGCCACCCTTGCATCAGATGGGTCAGGTATGTGAGCAGGTGGTGGAGCTTATCAACCACATGGGTTTTCATGTCCGCTCTGCTCAACCATGGATTTCTGGAGTGGGTCTGTTTGAGGTCAGGGATGCTGGTGAGCGTTTTGCTTTGATTCAACTACCCCCTCAAGATCTTGGTCAGGATACATTTGTTCGCTTTATGAAGCATGACCACGGAGAGGGTTTTCGGGGGGTTCAAGGCTTTCGTGAAGGATGTTTGATGTTCTTAGGTGTCCCCCTAGATCTCCGTAATACTGAGAATTTGAGGGCTGCTGTTAATACCTTTGGACAGTTCCATCATTGGATTAGTGATGATCCATATCTCGTCCGATCTATTGTGTTTGCCTCCTTCCCTGAGGATATTCTGGTTCCCAGGGACGTGGTGTTCTCTGATTATGCTGCTTGGGGTGGTGCTAAGGTTTCTTGGACAGCGCCTTGTTATGTTTTAGGAGCCAATTTTGCTGAGCAAATGCCACAAGACGAAGATCCCATGCCTCTTGATGGCAATCCTCACCCCATGCCTGGTCACTTAATCCATGAAGATAATATCTTTGCTCTCCCGCCTTACCCTGCTCTTGGGTGGAACGATGTGACGCCTCCTCCGCCTCCCATGGATGATAATCAGGGTGCTGGTTGGGGTTGGCACGCCAATCAGCAGGATGACCAGGTGGACCCAGTGCAAGTGGAGCTTGCTCCTGATCAGGAGTCTATGGTCATTAACCAGCAGGAGTTCTCGGGCTCTGTTAGCCAGTCGGTAGGGGAAGTTCAGGTTGATCCTATGTTACAAAATGTGGCGATTGTACAAGATCCAGCTGTGATTGTGCAAGTTCCGGACGATATTGGAGATAATGCTTTGGATGCTCAGCTTGATATTGTACCAGTGGAGCCAGTTCTTGGCTAGGGTGATCTTCAGATTGGTATTCAGCATGCTGTGGATGTGGATGAAAATGTCATTCAGATAGATGCGCCCAAGCGCAGTTGTACTCCTGTTGTGGACTCTGAACTGCGTCGCTGCACCCGTAGTTCTGCAAAAAGAGATGGTTTCAAGCCAGTGTTTCAAGCTTGCCTATGGTTGAACCTAAAAAAAAGAAGCCCCGCTCCAAGCCACTGATGGATGATGGTCCTGCTAGTCGCATGCCCTCGGTGCCACCTCCAACACCTATTCATCATATTTAGCAAATTGGAGCGGATCTGGGGATCTCTGCTGATAAACTCTCTGCGGATGCGCTTATGGCGTATCCTTCTTCTGCCAAGGACAAGTCATCCCATGATTAGTTCGTGCTGTTCAACCGGGGTGTGGTCGACCCATAACTGGACTAGTTATCGTAGGATTTATTTCCATAATTTGTCTACGGGACTTGTATGCATTCGTTGTCCTTGCGAACTTCTTTTGTTTGGCGTTGCTGCATGTCTGAAATGCTCTATGTGCTACCTGCTATGTGGGTATGCTGTTAAACTTGTAACCTCTATGCTCAATGGATATTCGGTCTACTAGAAGTTGGCGGGTTATGTGTTGGAATGTTCGGGGCTTAAATTCTGATGATCGTCAGCTTGCTGTTCGTAATAAAGTGGATGAAAGTCAGGCTTCTGTTATCTGTCTGCAAGAAACGAAAATGGAGTATATGGACTCCAGAACTGTCAGGAAATTTTGCCCTTCTCGTTTTGACTCTTTTGCTTATAGCCCTTCTATTGGGGCTTCGGGCAGAATTGTTGTGTTATGGAACTCCTCTATCCTTACAGGGAGATTAATTGAGGTCAAGCAGTTTGGCGTAATTGTGCACTTTACGTCCAAACATAACAATGAACAATGGACGCTTGTTACGGTCTATGGGCCATGTCGTGGCCAGGCAAGGGATGATTTTGTGGACTGGCTTTATAACCTTTCCATCCCTGACTCTGAAAATTGGCTTATTTTGGGAGACATTAATTTTATTCGATCAACTGAGAACAGGAACTTACCTGGTGGCGATGCTAATGATATCTTCATTTTTAATGAGATTATTGGCCATCTTGGCTTGCTTGAGTTGCCTATAAAAGGGAGATCCTTCACTTGGTCGAATATGCAGGATAATCCTCTACTAGGGCAGCTTGATTGGTTTTTCACTTCCTCAAACTAGATCACTTGTTACCCCTCCACCCAGGTGTTGCCTCTGGCTAGGACTGCTTCAGATCATGTGCCTTGTGTGGTAGCCATCAACACTTCCATCCCTAAATGTAACATCTTCCGCTTTGAAAATTATTGGGTGGAGCTGCAGGGTTTTATGGACTGTGTGTCTGCCTCATGGTCTTCTGCTTCTAGCAAAACCAACATCTCAGCCAAGATTGCTGGCAAATTTAAGTCCTTGAGGAGGGATCTTAAGAGTTGGCACATGAATGTTTCCAAAATGAAATTATTAATTGCTAAATGTAATAGGGTGGTTCTCATTTTGGATTGTTTGGAGGAATTGAGGCCACTTTATAGGCATGAGTTCAACTTTCGTACTCTGGTCAAGTTGCACTTGGAGCATCTGCTGCACCTTCAGTTTCTGTATTGGAAGAAGAGGTGCACTATAAGATCTATTAAAGTTGGTGAGGAGAACACTAAATTCTTTCATGCCATGGCTTCTGAAAGGTTTAGGCATAACTCCATTGCTTCTCTGCGTTTGGATGATGGTACAGTTGTCTCTGATCATGAGCAAATGGCTGCTGCTCTTTGGCAAAATTTCAAGAACAGGATGGGTACTAGTCATGGTATTGACATGTGTTTTGATCTTTCTTCCATCATGCATAGAGTTCAGGGTCTTGACTCCCTCACTAAGACGTTCTCCAAGGAGGAGATGGATAATACTGTTAAAAGCATGCCCATTGATAAGTCTCCTGGGCCTGATGGCTTTAATGGGCTATTTTTTAAGAAGTGTTGGTCAATAATCAGTAAGGATTTCTATGAGTTGGCTTCTGCTTTTCATGAGGGGTCTGTGAATCTGGAGAATATCAATTATTCTTATATCACCCTGGTCCCTAAGAAGAGATCCCCTGAGTCTGTTAATGATTTTAGGCCTATCTCTCTTTCTGGTATGGGGGTGAAGTTTCTTTCTAAGATGGCTGCTAACAGGCTGCAGCAAGATATCACAAGATGTTTGCATAAAAACCAATATGGTTTTATCAAATCCAGAACCATTCAAGACTGTGTTGCTTGGACTTTTGAATATTTGCACCAATGTCATCAGTCAAAGAGACCCATTGTCATTCTAAAGCTGGATTTTGAGAAAGCTTTTGATTCTATTGAACATGAGGCCATTCTCCAAATTTTGAGGCACAAGGGTTTTAATGATAAGTGGATCTCCTGGGTTAAACAGTTTTTGGCTTCTGGAACTTCCTCTGTTCTGCTTAACGGAGTTCCTGGGAAACAATTTGCTTGTAAAAAAGGAGTTAGGCAGGGTGACCCTCTTTCTCCACTCCTGTTTGCCATTGCTGCAGATCTATTGCAATCAGTGGTAAATGATATGCATCAGAAAGGACTGTTACAGCTCCCTATTCCATGCCATGATAAGGAATACCCAATTATCCAGTATGCTGATGACACACTCATTATTATGCCTGCTGAGGAAGCTCAATTGCTCTCCTTGAAGAAAATGCTACTTCTCTTCTCTAAGTCCACTGGACTGCATGTTAACTATCATAAGTCTTCCATTCTTCCTATCAATGTGGATTCTGTGGAGATTGCCAGACTTGCTGCTGTATTTGGTTGTGTGGTTGGCACCCTTCCTTTTACTTATCTTGGGCTTCCTGTGGGAATTACAAAACCTAAGATATTGGACTTAATGCCACTGGTGGATAGTATGGAAAGGAAGCTTTCTGTTAGCTCTTCCTTCCTTGCTCATGGTGGGCGCCTGCAGTACCTGATCTCTGCCCTTTCTTCTGTGCCAATTTTTTTCCTGTGTAGTCTGGATTTGCCTCCTGGTATTTTAAAGCAGCTTGAACGAATTCAGAGGCAATGTCTTTGGAGGAAGTATGGACAAGATTCTGGTCAGTCCTTGGCTGCTTGGGGTTTGGTTTGCAGACCAAAGAACAAAGGAGGCTTGGGTATTTTGAATCTGAAGCTGCAGAATGAGGCTCTGCTCCTTAAACATGCTAGTAAATTCTACAATAAAGTTGATGTGCCCTGGGTTCAGCTCATCTGGAACACTTACTATCATGATAGGGTTCCTCATGCTACCATCATTTGTGGCTCTTTCTGGTGGCGAGATATCTGCAAGTTAATGGATAACTTCAGGATGGTCAGTGCAGTACATGTTAATAAGGGGGACACTATCCTGTTTTGGTCTGATTCTTGGTCTTTGGGGGACACTAATACTCCTCTTGAGCAGAGGTTTGCTAGGCTTTTTTCATTTGCCATTGATCCCCTAATTTCTGCTGCTGAGGTTTTTGATTTGACTGAGCTCACCTCCTTATTCCATTTACCACTCTCTGAGAGAGCCTTTGGAGAGTTACAGACTTTACAAAATCTGCTGCTGCTCTCAAACCATGATCCTCAGCTTAATGATACATGGGTGTGGAAGGAGGATGGCAAGGGATATTCTGCCAAGAAATACTATTCTTTCTTGCATAAACACATTGTGCCCAACCCACTCTTATCCTGGGTGTGGGCTAGCTGCTGCACTATGAGAATTAAGTTCTTTGCTTGGATGCTGATTATGGATAGGCTGAACACTCAGGATATGCTGGAGAGAAGGCACTGGAATGTATCTGATTCTAACTTATGTGTTCTATGTCCAACACAAGCCAAAGAGGATAGAGATCATCTATTCTTTCAATGTAATTTCAGTTGTAGGGTCTGGAATTATCTTCAAATCAACTGGATGGCTGGAGATGATATGATTGCCATTGCCTATCATGCTAGAAGCGACTTTGCTAAGCCTTTCTTCTCTGAAGTGGTTTTCCTAGCATGCTGGAACATCTGGAATGTTAGGAATGACAGGGTTTTTAGGAATATCCCACCATCTTTTTGTAGATGGAGGTCTTCTTTTATTCTAGACATTTCCCTCCTGGTTCATAGAATTAAGCCTAAGTTCAAGGAGGATTTGCTTAGATGGATTTCCTTTTTGCCTCCTTGAGGTGAGTTTCATGTTTTCTTTCTTTTTCTTTTTGGGTCTGTTAGACCTTGTAAATTGTGTACATTTGTAACCTTTTCTTGTAGAGCAATAAAATTACTGTGGGGTCTATACCCTACAGTTTCAGGTCAAAAAAAATATATATGTCAGAATGGCTATGGAAATGCCATAATAGGTAGGTATGGTGGGTGTTTTGAGGAAGGTATATGGTGGGTGTATGATACCGGCGAAAGTTGCACGGCACATGAAAGTGCGTTATATCGACTAGAGGGGGGGGTGAATAGGCGATTTTTATGAATTCTTCACTGAGGAATTTGCCGGTGAGGAAATTCCTTAGCGAAGAACTACTAGCAGCGGAATAAGTACTCAGAAGTAAGCATAACAGGATACATACATAGTCATCATGATGAAATGAAGACAAGCACAGAGTACAGAAAGCGTAAACACAGGATCTCACAAGATGAAGACACACAGACTGAAGAAATAGAACTGAGGAAATTGAGAAAGTCTTCAGTCAAAGTCTTCAAACACAGAAATGAACAATCACTCAACACAGTAATGAGGAAAACAAAGAGTTGAGGAAATAGAACCAGTAAGGTTGGTGAAGACAATGATTTGTTCGACCTGTTCCAACTGCTGTCTCAGTTGTACGTATGGTTGGAGCGGGTGAGTATTTAAACTCGAGGACACGCAGTCCCAGACACCCAGTCGCTGAGTATTTAAATTTCTTAGTGACCAGAAGAACTTCGTCTCTGTCACTGAAGAAATTGACTGAACTGTATGAGATTTCCAAAGGCTTCACTCGAAGGGTTTGGTAGGTGTAGGATTTTGAGTTGAGCATCACATGGAAAATTTTCCTTAGTATTTCCTTGACCCCCCTTTAACAGTACGGTGTTTCCTATGACTCAAGAAAGAGAAAAACAAAACTATGAAAACGAAAGTCTTCAAGCTTCATATTCCTCCCATGAATATCAAGTCTTCACGGATACACCAATATCTTCACTTTCAAAGTCTTCATGAAAGTCTTCAGAAATACCAAAGTCTTCAGTCGAAGATATTCATTTTTAGGGGTCGACTTTCCCTGTAAATATCAAACTCCTCATAGACTTATAGACCTGTGTACACTCAAAAACACATTAGTCCCTTAACCTATAAGTCTTCAATACACCAAAATCACTAAGGGGCACTAGATGCACTTACAATCTCCCCCTTTTTGGTGATTGATGACAATATAGGTTAAGTTTTCAACGGGGATAAACATATGAAGTGTAAGTACTGATATTGAGGAATTTAATTGCAATATATAGAGGAACTCCCCCTGAAGATGTGCATAGTGAGGAATTTGCTTTTGAAGCAATGCACACTTGAAGAGTTAAATCATGGAGATCTCCCCATATATCTTGTAATTCATACACGCATTTGACATATAATATGAAGAATTTGAAATGCATGATGAAATATGGTGCCTGATGAAATTCATCATGCGTGCAATAATATTAATGAGGAACAAGCACGCAGAATAACATATCGAGAGTATCAAAGCACAGTGCATCAAAAGTATCAGGGCAACATCGGGTTTAAGATTACAACTCGATCAATAAAGTTTCAGAAGAACGAGAGTTGTGACTTAGCAAAAAAACGCCCATATAATTGACCCGCTTGAAGACTAACTCAAATTTCTCCCCCTTTGTCATCGAATGACCAAAAGGATCGAAACTGAGGACTAACGCCCCTGAATAATATCAAGTTGATGGAGGAGCACCAGCGTTGTTGGGGTCGGTTGTTGTAGTAGGGCCTGCCGCAGTGTCGTCCAAGTCTTCATGTTCATCAGTCTTGCGTGATGAAGAATAGGAGCTGGCCAGAAAGGAAGGAACTTTGACCTTCTTGAATTTCTTCGGTGGAGGTGCAGACCAGTCAAATTCTTCCTTGAGACCCATATTCTTCAGATCTGCAGCGCTGTAGACATGAGATAGAACAGCCCAGGTACGGTTGAAGGCTTCATGGAGGTAGTATTGGTTTTTCTTCACAGCATTGTGTGTTGAGGTCATGTTGTGAAGAATTGAACCAAACTGACGCTTGACCCATTTATGATTGCGATCAACCTTCTGATGAAGACTGAGGAGTAACTCACGATCAGTCATCACCCTGGGAGCTATGGCTTGAGGATTTTTCTTAGCGGGAGAATCATGTGTGGCTGAGTCGTCATTGGTGGAGTAGGATGCAGCCTTGTGAAATTGACCATCCAATGGACGAATGCCTTCATCTATCAGAGTAGTTGCTTTTCCTTTGTCATCACCTGAGGAATATGTCCGTTTGAGGACTTCAATCGAAGGCAAGTAGCTGCCATGGTTCAAAGTGTCAGCTTTGTAATTAAGTGAAGCCCTTGACCTGATGAATCTCATAATCCATGGTGCATAAGGTTTCAGCTCAAATGGTGACATAGCAATATTTGCCAGAGTCCTCATGAAGAAATCATGGAAGTTGACAGGAACACCATGAATAATGTTGAAAAGCATGTTCTTCATGATGCCAACGACCTCTTCATCATTTGAGTTGTGGCCTTTAATAGGACTCATTATCTTCGACAGAATGCGATAGACAGTCCGAGGCACATATAGTAATTCCTTGACGAGGAATTTGGTTTGAGGAGCCTGCCCTGGCTTCAATGGCTTCATCAACACTTGCATGAAATGATTTGAAAGTTTAGGTTCACTGTAGACAGAACGAGCACCGTCAAGGGGAGGACTGAGTGGGAGGGCACGATGCAATTCAGTTGCTGGTGCCTTGTAGTGAGTATTTTCTGACATCCAGTCCAACACCCATGAATTCACATCTTCAGAGTTTCCTGTGATGTGCAGCGTTGCATAGAATTGAAGAATGAGTTCTTCATTCCAGTCACAGATGTCAATACAGAAATTTAACAGTCCAGCATCGTGAAGAACACTGAGGACTGGCTCGAAGCACGGCAGAGACTCCATGTCTACATGAGGAATGTGTTCATGATCGAAGACTTTGTCTTTGTTGAACAGTACTGAGGAATAGAAGTTTGCTTGACTTGCTATCCAGAAATGCCTCTTTCTTATGTGAGCAGAGTCATAGGGGTTATAGTCAGTGAAGAACACATGCTCGCTGAAGAAATCTTCAGCCTTGAACTTTTGCTTCTTTGAGAATGGATCCGTTGGCTTGGGCACTGGAGTGTAGTGAGTTGCATCACAACCTCTGGAATCTCAATCTCAGGTTCTTCAGGCTGAGAAATTTCTGGTTCCTCTTCAGTAGCAGGCTGCGTGTTCAAGGGTTCAACAACAGCAGCTTCTTCAGCACTAGCGGCTGGAATGTCTTCATGCACAGACGAAGTGGGATGAGTTTCTTCAAAGCCCATTTGAATAGTTGGTGCAGGGGACTGAGGTATTTGTTGAAGTGGGGTGAAGAGTGGAGTATTGGGGTGTTGACTTTCCCAAAAGTCATCATTCATCACTGGTGTTGTGCAACCAATGTCCATGTCTTCATCTTCAATTTCTTCAACGCCAGCCTCTTCAGCTGTGAACTGAGGCATTTGCGAGGAAGCAACAGTTATTGAAGGGCTCACATCCACTTCAGTTTCTTCACCAACCTGCTCTGACGAAGCAGCAGATTGAGGTTCTTCATTAGATCCTCTTGGGATCACATATTCCTCACCAAAAGGAACAAGGTCCTTTGATGACATGGTGGAAATTGGAACAACATGAATTGGATTTTCAATTGAACTTGTCAAAGGCTTCATCTTCTTTGGGGCTGAAGATTCTGAAGCACTGGATGCTTTCCTTTTCTTCACTGCAGCTCGCTCTACAGCCTTGGTCTTCTTCACATCGAATGCACATGGAAGAATTTGTCACACCCTAGCTAGTTCATGCATTAGAGTGTTGCATCATGTTTATTCTTTCATCAGAAACCTGAAATGGGGATGACAGAACCCCCAGTCCCCTCTGAAACCAATTAGGGTTTACTAAAAACTTTTTCAATGAACGTGAAATGCCCTTCTAAAATGCCCATCATTTTTGTCTTGGTTCAGAACCTCCGCCAAAAGTGATGCCCATTTTCCTAGGCCATCTTAGGGTTTTTGAATTAAATCATAAATATTTGAATTTGGGCATTTAAAATTATGTAAAATATTTAAATTCTCAAATATCTCCAAACTAAAATGTTTCATGTTGGAAATAATACAACTATGGACCAGGAGTAGTTTGGTGATTTTAGGAGTTGCCTAAGTATTTTATTTAATTCAACAAAGTTGCAGAAGTATTAAAAAAATACAGAAAACAGAAAAAATGGAAAAACTTACCTGACGCCAGCTCAGGGCCCACCTGCCGGCCCAGCCCAGCGCCGCTCCAGCGAGCTGCTTGCCGGCCAGGCAGGCAGGCAGGTGCCCGACGGCGACCGCAGCGCGCGCCACGCACCTGCTCGCCGCCTCGCCGCTCCCCTCGCCCGGTGACGTCGTGGATCGGCCTCCCTCTGTCCCCCGAACCCCCCAGACACCCCCTCTCCTCTCCAGCTCCTCCCCCTCGCGCTCCCCCACCATGACCGACGCCACCACCGCCGTGCCTACGTCGTAGCCGTGCTCCCCGCTGCCCGTGCGTCCTCTCATCGTGTCCAGGAGCTCCGCCGCTGTCCACTTCATCGAGCAAGCCGAGCCCCGAGCGCTCGCAACGCCCGAGTCCACCGCAACGACCTCGCCCGAACCGCCGTCGCCGGAGATCCCCTTCAACGCCGTCGTCGCTCCGGTCCATCCCCGGCCGCAGCAAGGGCTTCGTCGCACTCACTGTGAGCTTAGCCATCTTCCCCCCTCCTTTTCTTGCTCCCGAGCTGTGTAGCGACCTCCCGGAGCTCAACCGCACCCACCGCCGTGGAGCTCGTTGCCGACATGCTCCCGGTCACCCTCCGACCACTCCACGGTGTCCATCATGCTCACCGCGTCACGTAGCACCTAGCTAGCTACTCCCCGCACCTCACCGACCCCTCTAGCGTCAAGTTCGTCTTCGGCCGAACCCCGGTGGCCGCCAAAGTCGTCGCCGGCGCCAACTCCGGCCACCCCGACCCCAACGAACTCCACCAAGAGCTGCGGCTCGTCCTCAGCTCCACTCCGGTGGTCTCCGCGACCCATTTGGTGGCCGAAACAGCCAAAACCACTTCCGCCGCCGCGTCGGGCTCGCCGGCGGCTAAACACCGGTGCAGCCGACCCGGGTTTGACCACGGGTGGGCCCTGGTTGACTCCCCTGAGTCTATGACAGGTGGGGCCCAGCCCTGTTAATTAAACAGGTTTAGTTTTAATTAAACTTTAATTAATCTAATCACACTGACACGCGGGACCCACTGTCAGGTTTGACCCGGACGTGTCCCGTTGACCTGCTGACGTCACACTGACGTCAGGCTGACGCAATAATTGATTTTCTGGAATTAATCTAATATAGGAAATTCCAGAATATAGTTTAAACTTTAAAAATTCATAACTTTTATTCCGTAACTCCAAATCAGACAAATTATATATGAAAAATGATCAGAAAAATCCAATCTATCCATCTGTACTACTTTCATGCATGATTAAACAAGTTAACCTGATGTTAATGCAGAACAAGGAAAAACACTTTAAAGGGCCATGTTTGAGTTTGAAATTTGAATCTTTGATTCAAATTGGTTCAAACCCTTCTGGTGATGGTTGCTATGTTTCATGCATGCATCATATTGTTGCACATTGTTTGGTGATGGTTGTGTATCGGTGTTCTTTGCGGCCGGTTCTGCCTCCGAGGAGTACCGTGATTACCCTAACGAAGAACCGTATCAGTGCATCGAACCATCAGGCAAGCAACCAACCATTTGATCATATCGATACAATCCCATGTTCTCGCTCTTGCTCTCTTTTACTGCATTAAGACAACGCGTTTCAAACTGTTGTGTGCTACGGTAGTTGAACCCATTTCCTCTGCATGACCTGTCATTGCCACAGTAACTAGATG
The DNA here is from genome assembly GCF_018294505.1 of Triticum aestivum. Lineage (NCBI taxonomy): Eukaryota > Viridiplantae > Streptophyta > Magnoliopsida > Poales > Poaceae > Triticum > Triticum aestivum. Next base: position 70,478,618 of record NC_057810.1, on the reverse strand, counting down.
AAACCCACTAGCATGTGTAGGAGTTGAGTGAGCCATATGTATGTGTTGTTCCTACCTTGCTATGCCTGCTATGCTTAGAGTCATGTCAGGTCTGGTTCATCTGGGTGATCGGCTAGAGTGAAATGATTATGTCGGTAATGAGAGTGGTGTGGTGAACACGATTTGGTAAAGGTATCGATGAGAGGCCATGTAGGAGTACATGGTTGGTTGTTTCATTGAAGCCGACCTTAAGCACTGAGATCTGTATGTGTGATTTAAGATACAGCTACTACCATGCATTGGGCCCTGAAATATGACCCGCTCGACTTCTTATTCACCCTAGCTCTCTGTCCAGGAGTTGCAAGTAGTTTCTGGTGTTTGTAGCCTACTGGAGGCCGTGGACAACGCTGACCGTAGGGGTGGGCTGTGATGCGGTAGGTACGTGGCCGGGTGTACCGAATACCCGTTAGGTATCTTGGGAATCCTGTTCACATCGTTCGGGGCCGTATGGGAAACCTCGGCCGGACTCCCTGCGGATGGAACCTGGATAGGCGATAAACCTGGACTAGAGGCTTAGGTGTTTAGGTAGGTCGTGGTCTACACCCACGTCGGCTTTCGCTTGAAGTCTGCCGAGCACATGTCGTGTGCAGACGCTAAGTGGTGGAAACATGTATGAAGAAGTACACCCCTACAGGGTTATCATGATCTATTCGAATAGCCGCGTCCGCGGTAAAGGACTGCTTGGTTGCCTATACAGTTCATAGACAAGTAAATGGAAAGTACTAAAAGCCTCAAGATAAGTGTGAGTGCCGAGGATGGCTCTTCCATAGGAAGACGGAGGTGGATCCTCGGTATTGTATTGAAGTGGTGAGTAGTGGACTCGTGTGCGCAAAACCATTTCAAGTTGGAGTCTCGTAGGATAGCCTAGCCAAGAGTCAAAGCTGGCTTGCTGCAACAACTCCACCAACCCTTCTTGATAATGTGCATGTATGCAGGATTTGATGTAAGTCTTGCTGAGTACCTTTGTACTCATGTTGCTATAATTTACATTTTTACAGAAGACGCTGCAACCCCTTCTGATGGGTTCTTCGTAGACGTTGACATCAATGAGTAGGCTAAGGCCCAGGTGGTGATCCTGAGCTTGTGAAGGACCACGTAGTATAGCTAGGCTTTCCAAGCCTCTTTTATTTTACTAGTTGTCTGTACTCAGACAAGTTACTTCCGCTGCTAGTTTGTATGACTGTATGACTTGAATGCTGGGTCGTGTGACCCGTACCTGTGTGTATGATTATGTATGGCTCCCTGAGCCTTAAATAAAGTACTTGTGTCGTAGAGTCATGTTGTGATGCCATGCTGTATTTGCACATATCGAGCATACTGTGTGTATGTTATTGAAATGCTTGGTATGTGTGGGATCTGACTATCTAATTGTTTATCTTTAGTAGCCTCTCTTACCGGGAAATGTCTCCTAGTGTTACCACTGAGCCATGGTAGCTTGCTACTGCTCTGGAACACTTAGGCTGGCCGGCATGTGTCCTTCTTCGTTTCGGTGTCTGTCCCTTCGGGGAAATGTCACACATTGAGTACCGGAGTCCTGTTAGCCCGCTACAGCCCGGTTTACCGGAGTCCTGCTAGCCCAGTGCTACAGCCCGGACCCTCTTGCTGATGACCGACACGTTCGAAGCTGGGTCATGGATGCCTGTCACTGTAAGTCTGTGCCACTTTGGGTTTACAACTAGTCATGTCAGCCCGGGCTCCTTAACATATGGATGCTAGCGACACTATCATATACGTGAGCCAAAAGGCGCAAACGGTCCCGGGCAAAGGGAAGGCGACACCCGTGGGGATACCGTGCGTGAGGCCGCAAAGTGATATGAGGTGTTACAGGCTAGATCGATGTGTCATCGAGTCGGGGTCCTGACAGCGTTGGCATCAGAGCCGGACTGCCTGTAGGTTCTCCAAGCCAAACTGGTCGATGTTGAGTCTAGAAATTCTTTAGTTATATGTAGGGTAATTGTTTGTGGGTGGAACGTAAGGCTCTTTTTACTCCTTTATCTTATGACATTCTGATCTGAGTCAGTCTATTCTTCCACCGGGGGTTAAGGAATTAGGATCTATTCTCTCTATCAGGATCACGTGTTACTAATCAGTAGTACCTTATAGGTTTGATGAATACAAGCCTAGTTCAGTTCTACTACCACATTATGTTGTTAGGATGGACTCCACAATGTGAGCACAGCTTTCAGGAACTGAAAAGACGCCTGACCTCTGCTCCCGTACTGGTACCGCCAGACTTCTCTAAGGACTTTGTTATCTACTGCGATGACTCGCGACAAGGACTAGGTTGCATTCTCATGCAAGATCGACACGTAATTGCTTACGCCTCACGGCAATTGCACCCACATGAGGAGAATTATCCTACTCATCATCTAGAGCTTGCAGCCGTAGTCTATGCACTTAAAACCTGGCGACATTACCTTCTTGGTAATCGTTGCGAAATATTCACTGATCACCAAAGTCTGAAGTACATCTTTACCCAACCGGATTTGAATCTCAGGCAAAGACGTTGGGTCGAGTTGATCACAAATTTCTACTTAGGAATAACCTACACCCCAGGGAAAGCCAATGTCATGGCTGATGCGCTAAGTCGTAAATCTTATTGTAACAACCTGATGTTACAACAAAGTCAACTGCTTCTCCATGAGGAATTTCGGAAGCTTAACCTTCACATTGTTCCTCAAGGATTTCTTTCCACCTTGGTAGCGAAACCTACTCTTACGGATCAAATCATCGCTGCCCAAAAGCGAGATAAGGGAATATCTAAAATCAAGGAGAACATTGCTAGCGGAGGTGCTAGTTGTTTCTCCACAAATGATCATGGTGTTGTGTACTTTGAGAACCGTTTAGTGGTTCCCAAGAACCAGCATCTACGGCAGTTGATCCTTAAGGAAGCTCATGAATCTCCTCTCACCATTCATCCCGGTAGTACCAAGATGTATCAGGACCTACGCCAGAGGTTCTGGTGGACTAGGATGAAGAGAGAAATTGCTCAATATATTGCTAACTGCGACGTCTGCCGTCGTGTAAAAGCAGAGCATCAACGGCCTGCTGGCACCCTTCAACCCTTAGCTATTCCTGAATGGAAATGGGATAAAATTGGTATGGATTTCATTACGGGTTTTCCCAGGACCAAGAGAGGGAATAATGCTATCTTCGTCGTTGTCGATCGTCTTTCCAAAGTGGCCCATGTCTTACCTGTTCGTGAGAGTATAACCGCTAGTCAGCTGGCAGACTTGTACATCTCCCGAATAGTGTCTCTCCATGGTGTTCCTTTGGAAATCAACTCGGATCGAGGAAGTCTTTTCACCTCTCGATTTTGGGAAAGCTTCCAAAATGCTATGGGAACCCGCCTGTCCTTTAGCACCGCCTTTCACCCTCAATCAAGTGGTCAGGTAGAACGCGTCAACCAGATTCTAGAAGACATGCTTCGAGCCTCTGTTATCTCATTCGGAATGGAATGGGAGAAATGCCTTCCATTTGCTGAATTTGCTTATAACAACAGCTATCAATCTAGCTTGGGTAAAGCCCCTTTTGAAGTTGTCTATGGATGACGGTGTCGAACACCCCTTAACTGGTCAGAGACCGGGGAAAGACAATTCTTTGGCCCGGATATGATTCAGGAAGAAGAAGAGCAAGTTCGCATCGTTCGTGAAAAGTTGAAAACAGCCCAATCTCGTCAGAAGAGTCAATATGACCGAAAACATAAGGCTATGACTTTCGAGGTTGACGAGAAAGCCTACCTTCAGGTTACTCCTCTGAAGGGAACCCATCGTTTCGGTATCAAAGGCAAATTGGCTCCTCGTTACATTGGACCTTTTCGCATTCTCGCTAAACGAGGAGAAGTTGCCTACCAGTTGGAACTACCTCCACATCTCTCCAGAGTCCACGATGTCTTCCACGTTTCTCAACTCAGGCGTTGCTTCTCGGATCCTATCCGTGGAGTGGACCACGAAACGCTTGATCTCCAAGATAATCTCACGTATCGAGAGTACCCCATTCGTATCCTCGATCAGGCCGAGCATACCACTCGACGTCATAATATCAAGTTTCTCAAAGTACAATGGTCACACCATTCTGAGGATGAAGCAACTTGGGAAAGGGAGGATCGTCTTCGACTCGAGTACCCCGCCCTCTTTCCGGAGGAACCCAAATCTCGGGACGAGATTCTTTTGAGTGGGGGTGAGTTGTCACACCCTAGCTAGTTCATGCATTAGAGTGTTGCATCATGTTTATTCTTTCATCAGAAACCTGAAATGGGGATGACAGAACCCCCAGTCCCCTCTGAAACCAATTAGGGTTTACTAAAAACTTTTTCAATGAACCTGAAATGCCCTTCTAAAATGCCCATCATTTTTGTCTTGGTTCAGAACCTCTGCCAAAAGTGATGCCCATTTTCCTAGGCCATCTTAGGGTTTTTGAATTAAATCATAAATATTTGAATTTGGGCATTTAAAATTATATAAAATATTTAAATGCTCAAATATCTCCAAACTAAAATGTTTCATGTTGGAAATAATCCAACTATGGACCAGGAGTAGTTTGGTGATTTTAGGAGTTGCCTAAGTATTTTATTTAATTCAACAAAGTTGCAGAAGTATTAAAAAATACAGAAAACAGAAAAAATGGAAAAACTTACCTGACGCCAGCTCCCGGCCCACCTGCCGGCCCAGCCCAGCGCCGCTCCAGCGAGCTGCTTGCCGGCCAGGCAGGCAGGTGCCCGACGGCGACCACAGCGCGCGCCACGCACCTGCTCGCCGCCTCGCCGCTCCCCTCGCCCGGTGACGTCGTGGATCGGCCTCCCTCTCTCCCCTGAACCCCCCAAACACCCCCTCTCCTCTCCAGCTCCTCCCCCTCGCGCTCCCCCGCCATGACCGACGCCACCACCGCCGTGCCTACGTTGTAGCCGTGCTCCCCGCTGCCTGTGCGTCCTCTCATCATGTCCAGGAGCTCCGCCGCTGTCCACTTCATCGAGCAAGCCGAGCCCCGAGCGCTCGCAACGCCCGAGTCCACCGCAATGACCTCGCCCGAACCGCCGTCGCCGGAGATCCCCTTCAACGCCGTCGTCGCTCCGGTCCATCCCCGGCCGCAGCAAGGGCTTCGTCGCACTCACTGTGAGCTTAGCCATCTTCCCCCCTCCTTTTCTTGCTCCCGAACTGTGTAGCGACCTCCCGGAGCTCAACCGCACCCACCGCCGTGGAGCTCGTCGCCGACGTGCTCCCGGTCACCCTCCGACCACTCCACGGTGTCCATCATGCTCACCGCGTCACGTAGCACCTAGCTAGCTACTCCCAGCGCCTCACCGACCCCTCTAGCGTCAAGTTCGTCTTCGGCCGAACCCCGGTGGCCGCCAAAGTCGTCGCCGGCGCCAACTCCGGCCACCCCGACCCCAACGGACTCCACCAAGAGCTGCGGCTCGTCCTCAGCTCCACTCCGGTGGTCTCCGCGACCCATTTGGTGGCCGAAACAGCCAAAACCACTTCCGCCGCCGCGTCGGGCTCGCCGGCGGCTAAACGCCGGTGCAGCCGACCCGGGTTTGACCACGGGTGGGCCCTGGTTGACTCCCCTGAGTCTATGACAGGTGGGGCCCAGCCCTGTTAATTAAACAGGTTTAGTTTTAATTAAACTTTAATTAATCTAATCACACTGACACGCGGCACCCACTGTCAGGTTTGACCCGGACGTGTCCCGTTGACCTGCTGACGTCACACTGACGTCAGGCTGACGCAATACTTGATTTTCTGGAATTAATCTAATATAGGAAATTCCAGAATATAGTTTAAACTTTAAAAATTCATAACTTTTATTCTGTAACTCCAAATCAGACAAATTATATATGAAAAATGATCAGAAAAATCCAATCTATCCATCTGTACTATTTTCATGCATGATTAAACAAGTTAACCTGATGTTAATGCAGAACAAGGAAAAACACTTTAAAGGGCCATGTTTGAGTTTGAAATTTGAATCTTTGATTCAAATTGGTTCAAACCCTTCTGGTGTTAGTTGCATTAGCTCAACACACTCATATTGCTATGTTTCATGCATGCATCATATTGTTGCACATTGTTTGGTGATGGTTGTGTATCGGTGTTCTTTGCGGCAGGTTCTGCCTCCGAGGAGTACCGTGATTACCCTAACGAAGAACCGTATCAGTGCATCGAACCATCAGGCAAGCAACCAACCATTTGATCATATCGATACAATCCCATGTTCTCGCTCCTGCTCTCTTTTACTGCATTAAGACAACGCGTTTCAAACTGTTGTGTGCTACAGTAGTTGAACCCATTTCCTCTGCATAACCTTTCATTGCCACAGTAATTAGATGAAACCCACTAGCATGTGTAGGAGTTGAGTGAGCCATATGTATGTGTTGTTCCTACCTTGCTATGCCTGCTATGCTTAGAGTCATGTCAGGTCTGGTTCATCTGGGTGATGGGCTAGAGTTAAATGATTATGTCGGTAATGAGAGTGGTGTGGTGAACACGATTTGGTAAAGGTATCAATGAGAGGCCATGTAGGAGTACATGGTGGGTTGTTTCATTGAAGCCGACCTTAAGCACTGAGATCTGTATGTGTGATTTAAGATACAGCTACTACCATGCATTGGGCCCTGAAATATGACCGCGCTCGACTTCTTATTCACCCTAGCTCTCTGTCCAGGAGTTGCAAGTAGTTTCTGGTGTTTGTAGCCTACTGGAGGCCGTGGACAGCGCTGACCGTAGGGGTGGGCTGTGATGTGGTAGGTACGTGGCCGGGTGTACTGAATACCCGTTAGGTATCTCGGGAACCCTGTTCACATCGTTCGGGGCCGTATGGGAAACCTCGGCCGGACTCCCTGTGGATGGAACCTGGATAGGCGATAAACCTGGACTAGAGGCTTAGGTGTTTAGGTAGGTCGTGGTCTACACCCACGTCGGCTTTCGCTTGAAGTCTGCCGAGCACATGTCGTGTGCAGACGCTAAGTGGTGGAAACATGTATGAAGAAGTACACCCCTGCAGGGTTATCATGATCTATTCGAATAGCCGCGTCCGCGGTAAAGGACTGCTTGGTTGCCTATACAGTTCATAGACAAGTAAATGGAAACTACTAAAAGCCTCAAGATAAGTGTGAGTGCCGAGGATGGCTCTTCTGTAGGAAGACGGAGGTGGATCCTCGGTAGTCTATTGAAGTGGTGAGTAGTGGACTCGTGTGCGCAAAACCATTTCAAGTTGGAGTCTCGTAGGATAGCCTAGCCAAGAGTCAAAGCTGGCTTGCTGCAACAACTCCACCAACCCTTCTTGATAATGTGCATGTATGCAGGATTTGATGTAAGTCTTGCTGAGTACCTTTGTACTCATGTTGCTATAATTTACATTTTTACAGAAGACGCTGCAACCCCTTCTGATGGGTTCTTCGTAGACGTTGACATCAATGAGTAGGCTAAGGCCCAGGTGGTGATCCTGAGCTTGTGAAGGACCACGTAGTATAGCTAGGCTTTCCAAGCCTCTTTTATTTTACTAGTTGTCTGTACTCAGACAAGTTACTTCCACTGCTGGTTTGTATGACTGTATGACTTGAATGCTGGGTCGTGTGACCCGTACCTGTGTGTATGATTATGTATGGCTCCCTGAGCCTTAAATAAAGTACTTGTGTCGTAGAGTCATGTTGTGATGCCATGTTGTATTTGCACATATCGAGCATACTGTGTGTATGTTATTGAAATGCTTGGTATGTGTAGGATCTGACTATCTAATTGTTTATCTTTAGTAGCCTCTCTTACCGGGAAATGTCTCCTAGTGTTACCACTGAGCCATGGTAGCTTGCTACTGCTCTGGAACACTTAGGCTGGCCGGCATGTGTCCTTCTTCGTTCCGGTGTCTGTCCCTTCGGGGAAATGTCACACATTGAGTACCGGAGTCCTGTTAGCCCGCTACAGCCCGGTTTACCGGAGTCCTGCTAGCCCAGTGCTACAGCCCGGACCCTCTTGCTGATGACCGACACGTTTGAAGCTGGGTCATGGATGCCTGTCCCTGTAAGTCTGTGCCACTTTGGGTTTACAACTAGTCATGTCAGCCCGGGCTCCTTAACATATGGATGCTAGCGACACTATCATATACGTGAGCCAAAAGGCGCAAACGGTCCCGGGCAAAGGTAAGGCGACACCCGTGGGGATACCGTGCGTGAGGCCGCAAAGTGATATGAGGTGTTACAGGCTAGATCGATGTGTCATCGAGTCGGGGTCCTGACAGAATTGGAGTTGGGGTAGGCGCAGATGGAACTGAGGAATCTGGTTGAATTTTCTCAGGCGCAACTGATGCAGTTGCCCTGACATTTTCAGTTTCTGCAGGCGCACCACTAGTGGATGCGCTGACAATTTCTTCAGCGGCTGGAATGGAGTCATCAGCCCTGGAACTAGCATTTTCTTCAGCAGCCTAAATGTCATCAGCGGTGCTGGCATGTTCTTTAGTTGGCTGAGCAGATGCTTCAGCATGAGGAATTTCTCGTTGCGATGGGGCTGCAACATTTGTGAATTTCTCAGTCAGTTTCACAAACCTGACTTTGGCTCCTCGCGAATCAGCATAGTATGCATTGAAGTCATTGCTGAGGGTTTTGATTTCAGCTTGGATCTTGAGGAGTTCATCAGGTGTCATATTGGCAACGTTATTCTTTAGGAACTTCTCCTTTCTGAACTGAGTCTTCTTGATCTGCCTGGCCTTCTCAAATTTCCATTTCTATTCAGTGATGAAATGGGTCGGCATGTGACTTTGACCAGGAGTCAACTTGAAATCAGGCATAGGAGTATTTGGATCCTTGTGCCAGAGATCAATGTAATCAAGGATCGTCCTTGGATCCAAAAGCAGTGGCACATTTGTGCCTTTGGCTCTAGCGGCCCTTTCTTGTCGGTCTCTGATGATTTCTGCAAGTTCATCATCATCAACTTCATCGTTAGATGGCAAGTGTAAAGCAACCTGTTTCTTCTTCGGACTAGGCCGAGTACCTCGACCAGCCGTTGCCTTAGTCTTCAACAGAGTGGGGCCCGATGAAGACTTTGTTGCAGCTGAGGAACTTGCTGAGGCACCAGAGGCAATAGAGATGCCTGTTGTCCTTTGGCATGTAGCCAGATGTACATGTGTTGAGGACTTTGCTGGAGCAACTGAGGGCTTTCGAGGAGGAGCAGTAGTTGGTACTGGCCGTGAGGGCTTTGAAGAATCTGGCCGTGAGGTCTTTGAAGATTCTGGCCATGAGGGCATTGCTGAAGAATTTGGTCGTGAGGGCATAGTTGGTGAAGCACTTGGCTTGTGAGCAGGCTTCTTTGCCATTGATTTCTTTGGCTTGATAGAGACCTTAGTTGCACTAGCAGCAGCAGAGTCTTCATTGAATTTCCTCACTGCTTCTTTGGCCTGTCTTGCCAACTTAGCTTGGCGCTTGGCCCATTCTTCAGGAAAATCCTCACCACGCTTGATGCTGGTGGAGTCAGCCTTTTGGCCAGGTGCCAATGGAGCTCTTGGGCATGGAGGATTAAGTGTGAATTTCTTCATATACTTTGTAGTCACATATCTCTAGTCCCTCCATTCTCTTGCCCATCTCCGTCCAATCTTCTGTATGCGCACCTTGCGCTGAGTTTTGGTTTCTTTTCCATACTTACCCTCATCAGGTGTGCAATAATCAGCATAGAGGTCCTCAGGGATTTCAAAAGCAGTCATGACCTCTGGCTTCTTTCCTCCTTCCTGCGGCCTCTTACCATCAGCCATATTCTTCAGATGAGGAATTTGAACAATCGAATTTTCTGAAGAAGTATGCAACTTTTCTTCGAGGAACGCTGCAAATGAGTTAAGTTGATGAGAACCTAGTGATTCAGCAGCGGACATGAGTACCTGTGAACATAGTATAGTTGCGAGGAATTTGGAGAGGTCATATGCGTTCTCAGAAGGTTTTTCAAAGAAGAACAAGTTTGAGGAATTTAACCAGATGAGCCTTGAAGAATTTCACTAAGCGTTCTTTGTCTTAGGTTCCAGAGTTGTATAGATCGAAGATCCACACAATTGAGGAATCTTGAAGAAAAACGATGCTTAGAGAAATGAATCAAGAACAGATGACTAGTGAGGTGTTTCTGTGTGTGAGGATTTGAAGAATAAAACACCTTTGAAGATTTTGTTGAGAAATTTCGAATCAAAAGGTGTAGTAAATGTAACTTTTAATTACCCTGTGTGAAGAACACGACGAACTGAGAAGCAGAACAGTGAAGTTCGTCGGTGTAGATCTTCCACGCCCTAACTTGGCAGAGGAAGACAACTACGGCGGCGGCAGAGTGAAGATTTCTGCGGTCGGCGCGAGTACAACGGCGACGAGGTCGAGGCAGTGAAGCTCTTCCTCACTGGCGACGATGGAGTAGCGGCGGCACTAGGGTTTGAGGAGCTCGAGCGAGAGAGAGAGAGCGGTCGAGCGGAGTAAAGGAAGTGAGGAAGGGATGAGGGGGTATTTATAGACGCAGTGAAAAACTGTTCGCCCGAAGATTTTGGACGAACCTGCCCCTGACCCTTCTCCTTCGGTTGACATGTGTCACCCATGTACTGAGGAGTGGAGATCGTGTTAGATCGTGGGTGAATAAATAAGTCTTTCGTGGGATCCGGAATGGTTTGAGCGGTAAAACCGAAAATTTTGGATAGAATTAATTTTAAAGTTCCGTTCGCAAATTCTTCAGCTGTCAAAGACACAGTGAAGATTTTGAACGAGTTTCAAATAGAATGCAGATGAAGAATTTGTGAATAGATTGGGTTGAGTATAGCATAGAGGGGGAACGGTCCGATCACATTCACTTAGCAGAAAAATGCAACTTGAAGAAATAGCCATAAGTGAATGCTGTAGAGGACACACACACACACACACACACACACACACACACACACACACACACACACACACACACATATATATATATATATATATATATATATATATATATAGTCAATGAAGAAAACCCACGGAAACAGTGAAGATTTTGCAAAGTTGAAGAATTTGAAAAACTGAAGAATTTCAAAAACTGAGGAATTTCAAAAATGAAGATTTTCAACCTTGGTGGTGGCGTGACCCACCGTATAAGAATGATGATTTCAGACACCACGTACAATTGCCGTAGGATTCTGAGAATCAATTTCTTCATTAATTTCTTCACACTTAGAGTGTTATTCTTCATTGATTGAAGAAAAACGTTTCTTCATGTGTTGCACATCTAAGTCATCAATTTTGCATAAGTGTAGGGATGTGTGTCCTTTTTCAAAGAACATTCGAAGATTCTAAGATATTTAGCTCACACCGCAACTTGCTAAATCTCTTCTCATCCAAGGGCTTTGTGAATATATCTGCTAGCTGTTCTCAGTCTTCACATGCTCGATGGAGATGTCGCCCTTCAACACATGATCACGAAGAAAATGATGATGAATCTGTATGTGCTTTGTCTTCGAGTGCTGAACTAGGTTGTGAGCAATCTTGATGGCACTCTCATTGTCACAGAGGAGAGGCACATTCTTCACGTTGATGTCGTAGTCCTTGAGGGTTTGCTTCATCCATAGCAGTTGAGCACAGCAAGAACCAGCAGCAATGTACTCAGCCTCTGTAGTAGACAGCGATACACAGTTCTGTTTCTTCGAGGACCAGCAGACCAAGGATCGTCCGAGGAAATGACAAGTACCAGATGTTGACTTGCGGTCCACACGATCACCAGCATAGTCAGAGTCAGAATATCCAATGAGATCAAAAGTAGAGCCCATGGGGTACCATAATCCTAGCGTTGGTGTGTGAGCTAGATATCGAAGAATATGCTTCACAGCCTTATGGTATGATTCCTTTGGTGCAGCTTGAAATTGGGCACACATGCAAACACTAAGCATTATATCTGGCCTAGATGCACATAAGTACAATAAAGAGCCAATCATGGAGCGGTATACCTTGTGATCGAAGTCAATACCATTTTCATCAGTGCATAGATGGCCATTTCTGGGCATAGGAATTTTGACTCCTTTGCAATCTTGCATGCCGAATTTCCTCAGAACTTCCTTGAGGTATTTCTCCTGAGATATGAATATACCATTGTGCTGTTGACGAATTTGAAGACCTAAAAAAAATTTCAACTCTCCCATCATAGACATTTGATATTCTTCACTCATCATGTGAGCAAATTCATCACTATAACGTTCGTCAGTACAGCCAAAGATAATATCATCAATGTATATTTGGCACACAAACAGTTCACGATCATAAGATTTAGTAAAGAGAGTAGGGTCGAGTGAACCGGGTGTGAAGCCATTCTTCATGAAGAATTCCTTCAAAGTGTCATACCACGCCCGAGGGGCCTGCCTGAGGCCATACAGGGCCTTGTTAAGTCTGAAGACTTTGTCAGGATTCTTTGGATCTTCAAAACCTAGGGGTTGAGCAACATATACTTCTTCCTCAAGCTTACCATTGAGGAATGCACTTTTCACATCCATTTGTTGCAAGATAATATTATGATGGTTAGCATAAGCAAGTAATATGCGAATAGCCTCAAGTCTAGCAACAGGTGCAAAAGTTTCATCGAAATCAATTCCTTCAACCTGTGTGTAGCCTTGAGCTACAAGTCGTTCCTTATTCCTCACCACAAGGCCATTTTCATCTTGCTTGTTGCGGTAGATCCACTTTGTGCTGATGATAATATGCTTGTGAGGATCTGGATGTTTGACCAGTTCCCAGACATTGTTGAGCTCGAACTGATGTAATTCTTCTTGCATGGCCTGAATCCACTCATGCTCCAGAAATGCTTCATCTACCTTAGTGGGCTCTATGATAGAGACAAAAGCATAGTGCCCACAAAAGCTAGATAAATGTGAAGCTTTTGAGCGTGTGAGAGGACCTAGCGCTTGAATGTCATCGATGATCTTTTCAACTTGCACTTCTTTTGCAATGCGACAATGAGCTGGTTGTCGTTGAGGAATTTGATCAGCATTTTCTTCAGCACCATTTTCTTCAACACCATTTTCTTCAGTGTTTTCATCAGGTGCACCAGCTCGATTTTCTTCATGTTCTGGAATGAATTCTTCAACAGGTTCTTCGGTAGGAATAACATCCTCAGTAGCCTTGAACTTGATAGAATCCTCAGGATCTGGTTCATCTATCACAGAAGGTAGGTGCTCTCTTTGCGAGCCATTAGTTTCATCAAACCGCACATCTACAGTTTCAACAACCTTGTGAAGAACGTTGTTGAAGACTCTGTAGGTGTGCGAGTCCTTTCCGTAACCAAGCATAAAACCTTCATGTGCTTTCGGTGCAAATTTAGCATTGTGATGAGGATCTCTAATCCAACATTTAGCACCGAAGACTTTGAAATAACTCACATTGGGTTTCTTGTCAGTGAGGAGTTCATAGGCAGTCTTCTTGAAGAATTTGTGAAGATATACCCGATTGATGATGTGGCACGCAGTATCAATTGCATCAATCCAAAAACGACGAGGCGTTTTGTATTCATCAAGCATAGTGCGAGCCATTTCAGCGAGGGTTCTGTTCTTGCGCTCCACGACGCCATTCTGCTGAGGAGTATAAGGAGCAGATAATTCATGAGTAATACCAAGTTCATCAAGATAGCCATCAAGACCGGAATTCTTGAACTCGGTCCCATTGTCAGTTCTGATGTGCTTGATCTTCACACCAAAGTTGGTTGAAGCCCTCGAGGAAAATCGTTTGAAGATTTCCTGCACTTCATGTTTGTAAGTGACAATGTGTACCCATGTGTAACGAGAATAGTCATCAACAATAACAAAACCATATAGAGATGCATCATTCGAAACAGCAGAATAATGATTAGGACCAAAGAGATCCATGTGAAGTAATTCGAATGGATGAGTAGTGGTCATGATAGTCTTCGCTGGATGCTTGGCCTTGGTCATCTTTCCAGCTTCACAAGCTCCACATAAGTGATCCTTGAGGAATTTGACATTCTCAATGCCAATGACATGCTTCTTCTTCGCAAGCGTGTTCAGATTCCTCATGCCAGCATGACCAAGTCGTCGATGCCATAGCCAGCCTTCTGAAGCTTTTGCAAGTAAGCACATTGCTGGTTGTGGTCCTGTAGAGAAATCAACAATATACAGATCTCCTCTCCTAAAGCCTTCGAAGACTTTGGAATAGTCAGCTTCCATGATCACAACACATCGATATCTTCCAAAGACAACAACCATATCAAGATCACAAAGCATTGAGACAGACATGAGGTTGTATCCTAAGGACTCGACAAACATGACTTTGTCCATGTGTCGATCCTTTGAGATCGCAACCTTACCTAGACCCAATACCTGACTTTTGCCTTTGTCAGCGAAGATGATGTGCTTCAGATGCGACAGTGTTAAGGGAGCATCCATCAATAGGTTCTTGTCACCAGTCATGTGATTTGTACATCCACTATCTAGAACCCACTCGTTGACTTTGGGCTGATCATCCTGCAGATGAATTAGTGCAACTTACGATCTCATATACATCATCAATGAAGAATATGATATCAAGTTCATCAGATGAATTTCATCAAACAGTAAAACAGATATTTCAGTATGAAGACGTGTGAAATGAAAGTTCATTTCATCATGATTCGCCTGCGTCCTTTCAGGCAATTTTGTCAGGCCTCTAGCAAATTCTTCAGACGTTTAAAGCACGTCTGGAGACCTGACCCTGCATAAAGGATTTAGTTCTTTTTCTTCACCACCCACATCTGAAGGGGTGGCAAAGAGTTCATCACTCTACGAGCACCATATGAGAAAGGTGGCATAGAGGCCAATCCATTTCGTTTCACATAAGAGGGGTTAGGGTAGGCATATGAATAAGCAGAGAAATTTTTCGAGGACTTATGAACATAGTGATTTGAAGAATAATGCTCATAGTCATAGCCCTTAGCTCTACCCTGCGAAACAGAGGGGTTAGCACGATGATGATCATATGAGGACTTTGATCCATTTGAGGAATTTGATCCATGTGAAGAATTAGGTCCATATGAAGAATTTGATCTGGGGTTCTTGTTCTTCACAGGTGGTGTCATGAGGACATTCACCTGAAGACTTTCAACATAACTTTTGGGAACCCAAATATTCTTCATAGGGGAACCGTTCCTGCAGTTAGTTCCAACATATCTAGCAAATACTTCACCATTCTGATTTTTGAACAGTTTATAGTTGGAGTCAAATGACTCATCAGAAGAATGAGAAGATTCACATGTAAAGCCAGATAAGTTAGATGGATCAACTGGAGGTCCCTTTGCAGCAACCCATGAGGTTTTGGGGTACTGCTCAGGCTTCCAGTATGTTCCATCAGCATTGAGTTTCCTCTCAAAGGCAATACCCTCTTTCCTAGGGTTTTTGTTGAGGATCTGCTTTTTGAGCACATCACAAAGAATCTGATGCCCTTTGAGGCTTTTGTACATGCCTGTCGTGTACAATTCCTTCAGCCCTGCATCATTAATAATACTAGCAATGTCCTCAGATGAGGAATTAGTGATAGCAGAGGCAGGTGAAGAATTTGTAACAGTTGAAGCATTTGAACATTCAGGTGAAGAATTAGCAGATTCACGTTCAATGCACTTTAAGCATGGAGGAACAAATTCTTCTTGAGTAGCGCTGATTTGTTGAGCAAGTAATGAATCGCGATCCTTCTGAAGATCTTCATAACTCACTCTTAGCTTCTCAAGATCTTGCTTTCTTTGAAGAAGTTCAAGAGAAAGTTTCTCGTGATCAGATAAGAGAGCGTTATGATGACCTTGAAGATCGTCAAACTTGGAATGGAGTCCCTGAAGACTTTCAGCCAAGGCTTTTGACTGATCCATTTCTTCACCCAACATATCATCGCTCTTATTTAGCATGTAATGAACTTTTTCCAAAGCTCTTTGTTGTTTAGTGGCAAGAGAAGCAAGTTTATCATAGCTAGGTCCAAATTCATTGCCAGATTCATCATCACTGGACTCGGATAGGTAGCCTTCGTTTACCTTAGCACTTTTTGCCATAAGGCAGGGGTTGGACGATGATGATTCTGGTTCGAATGTCATCTCCTTGAGAGATTCCTTGTAATCATCAAGCCAAGGATCATTACGATTTAGATGACCATCATAGACCTCAGAGAGACGGTCCCATATTAGCTTCGCGTGATTGAGATGCATGACGTTCCTGAACTGATTTCGGTACAGACTTGTGCAGATGACATCCTTCATTGTGAGGTTGAGGAGAGTGTACTTGCGAATGTCATCAACTTCAGCCATCTTGCATAGATCGGTAAGACTGATCTCGGTGACGGTCCACAGTTTGCTGTCCATAGCCATGAGTCGCTTCTTCATCATGGCCTTGCATCGAGGATACTCATGACCGTCAAAGATGGGGCAGGAAATGTTCCTCAATCCTGCAGTCGACATAACTAGAACTCCAGGTGGTTAAACCAAAATCACACAGAACAAGGGGAGTACCTTGCTCTGATACCAATTGAAACTGCGTTATATCGACTAGAGGGGCAGTAAATATGTGATTTTTATGAATTCTTCATTGAGGAATTTGCCAGTGAGGAAATTCCTTAGCGAAGAACTACTAGCAGCGGAATAAGTACTCCGAAGTAAGCATAACAGGATACAGACATAGTCATCATGAAATGAAGACAAGCACAGAGTACAGAAAGCATAAACACAGGATATCACAAGATAAAGACACACAGACTGAAGAAATAGAACTGAGGAAATTGAGAAAGTCTTCAGTCAAAGTCTTCAAACACAGATATGAACAATCACTCAACACAGTAATGAGGAAATGAAAGAGTTGAGGAAATAGAACCAGTAAGGTTGGTGAAGACAATGATTTGTTCAACCAATTCCAACTGCTGTCTTAGTTGTACCTCTGGTTGGAGCGGCTGAGTATTTAAACTCGAGGACACGCAGTCCCGGACACCCAGTCGCCGAGCACGCAGCTCAGGACACCAAGTCCTCACCGTATTCTCCTTGAACTAAGATCACACAGATCTCGTCCAATCACTCGTGGTAAGTCTTCAGGCGACTTCCAAACCTTCACAAACTCAGTCACTCGGCGATCCACAATTCCTCTTGTATGCTCTAGACCACGACGCCTAACCGTCTGGAAGAAGCACAGTCTTCAAAGGTAACAAGCGTCGGATCCACGCAGGATCAATCTCTTCAGTGATGCTCAATCACTTTGGGGTTTGTAGGTGTTTGGGTTTGGGATTTTCCTCACTCGATGATTTTCACTCAAAGTCCTCGGAGGATGGGTTGCTCTCAAATGACAAGTGTCAGTTTCTCTCGGAGCAGCCAACCAACTAGTGGTTGTAGGGGGCGGCTATTTATAGCCTAGGGAGCAGCCCGACATGATAAGACATAAATGCCCTTGTCTGATATGACCGTTGGGTGGATAATATATTTTGGGACAGCTGGCGCGCAACACAGCAAAGGTCGGAAATTTGACTCTCAAATTCCTCAGGGCTATCATGTTCCTCACTGTGTAGGCAATCCGCACTGGCGAATTCCTAACTCCTCAGTCAGAACAAATTTCTTAGTGACCAGAAGAACTTCATCTCTGTCACTGAAGAAATTGACTGAACTGTATGAGATTTCCAAAGGCTTCACTCGAAGGGTTTGGTAGGTGTAGGATTTTGAGTTGAGCATCACATGGAAATTTTTCCTTAGTATTTTCTCGACCCCCCTTTAACAGTACGGTGTTTCCTATGACTCAAGAAAGAGAAAAACAAAACTATGAAAACGAAAGTCTTCAAGCTTCATATTCCTCGCATGAATATCAAGTCTTCACAAATACACCAATATCTTCACTTTCAAAGTCTTCATGAAAGTCTTCAGAAATACCAAAGTCTTCAGTCGAAGATATTCATTTTTAGGGGTCGACTTTCCCTGTAAATATCAAACTCCTCATAGACTTATAGACCTCTGTACACTCACAAACGCATTAGTCCCTTAACCTATAAGTCTTCAATACACCAAAATCACTAAGGGGCACTAGATGCACTTACAGCACAAGAAAGGCTAGCAATGGTGGAAGGGTGAGAGTGAGTATAATCCATGGACTCAACATTAGTCATGAAGAACTCACATACTTATTGCAAAAATCTACAAGTTATCAATACAAACTACTACACGCATGCTCCTAGGGGACGCTAGTAGAAAAAGGGTCTAATGTGCAGCCCATTAGTCCCGGTTTGAAATTGAGCTGGCACTAATGTGACCATTAGTGCTGGTTCCAACGGCTAGGCGGGCCCCTCTCTTTAGTACCGGTTCATGCGGAACCTTTAGCACCGGTTCATGCCATGAATCGGTACTAAAGAGAGTGGTGGCAGGATGTTGTCAGACTGGGGCCCGTCCAGCACCTTTAGTACCAGTTCTTGCCACGAACCTGTACTATAGGTCATCCTACATATAAACCCTTCATCCAACTCGCTCTGTTCTTCCCCCTTTCCCCTCTCCTCCTCTCTATTCTTCCTCTCTTCCCCTCAAGCTCATCACACATTTTCCCCAAATTTTGTCAAGATTTGAAGGCCCCCATCCATTCAAGTGATCACAAAGGTTAGCAACTTTGTCCTTTCATCTCTCATTGCTAGATTAGCTCTTGCAATGCTTTATATAGTGATTAATTTGTGGGTTTTAGTAATTTGGGAGGAATTATATGTGGTAGTTTATTTGATTTATATGCAATTTGAGCTTAAAATAACTGATTTATATGCAATTTGAGCTTAAAATAACTCTTAGTTTGCATATGTAGGTGTGGTTTACTTAGTGCCTTCCCGTCCCTGTCATAACCACCGTCGATCGTCCGCACCGACCCATCGCTGGCACCACCTTGTGGTGAGCCTCTTGTTCTGATCTTTTTTATATAAAAAATCATGTTTGTGTGATTTAGATATATAGTTACTTGTATAATTATCTTACCCGTACGTTGTTTGTTATGCAGAGTGCCATGGTTTGGATATCCGTCCCCGTCGGCCCTCGTCCGTGTTATGATTCAGATGTGGTATATTCTCTTTTAAAACTATTTGTTGCATTTCGTGTTTATGATAAATTGTGCGCATCAAGTTGACATAGATATTTTTATCTAGGAGGTATGTGAACCAGAAATTCCAACTGACACTATTGTCGAGAGGTTAAATTCAATTGAAAGAGAAAACGAGTATTTGAAAGAAAAATTGGAAAGAATTGAGGGGGAGAAGATGGAATTAGAGTTGCATGTTGCCGATGTTGTCGATGATCACAAGATCAAGATGGAGAAAATGTGGTTGATGATTAGAAAGATTAGAAAATATGCCATTGATAGTGTGGCTTGGTATCATTATGCTGTTGGATCAATTGTTAACTTAGTTGCGATCTTGATCGCATTTGTTGTTGCATTTAAATGCTTTAGCTAGAGAGTTATTTGTATGTTTCATTTAAGTTTTGTATGAACTTTATGTATGAACTTGTATTAATTTGGTCTATTCGGTGGTGTGTAATGAAGATGCGCCGGCAATGGATGTATGATGACCGATGCTCTCCCCAGTTCATTGATGGCGTGCGTACTTTTCTGATTGCGGCTTAGGCAATTAAGTGGGCGGATGGTTTTATGCCTTGTCCATGTGCTGGCTATAAGAATGATCAAAATTACTCTAACTCAAGAACCTTTCACGTCCACCTGTTTGAGTCCGGTTTCATGCCCCACTATAGTGTTTGGACCAAGCACGGAAAAAGAGGGGTTATGATGGAAGACAATGAAGAGAAGAGGACGACGATAGCTATCCTGGCCATGGGTTCCCTGTATACAATGATACAACAATGGGGGAAGAAGATGAGCGGGCCATGCAGGAATAAGCTGACGAAGAGGCATCAGATGAGCCCGTTGATGATCTAGCTCAGGCCATTGTCGATGCAAAGAGAAACTGCGCAAGTGAAAAGGAGAAGAAGAAGTTGCTGCGCATGTTAGAGGATCACAAGAAATTGTTGTACCCGAATTGCGAAGTGGTCCTGGGGCTGATGTACATGATATGGTCAAGGATTTGAATGTAATCTTTGGAAAGGGTCCTGGCGGACAACCTGTTCCGAAGGACGCTTACGGACGCGCAACCATGTGGAAGAAGAAATCTGTATTTTGGGACCTGCCCTATTGGAAAGACGTAGAGGTCCGCTCCGCAATCGACGTGATGCATGTGACGAAGAATCTTTGCAAGACCCTGCTTGGCTTCTTGGGCGTGTATGGGAAGACAAAAGATACACTGGAGGCACGGGAGGACCAGCAAAGTATGCACGGAAAAGACGGCATACATTAGGGTCATGCCAGCTATGCTCTTACCAAAGAAGAGAAGGAAATCTTCTTTGAATGCCTACTCAGTATGAAGGTACCGTCTGGCTTCTCATAGAATATAAAGGGAATAATAAATATGGCAAAGCAAAAGTTCTAGAACCTAAAGTCTCATGATTGACACGTGATTATGACGCAACTGCTTCCAGTTGCATTGAGGGGGCTTCTACCGGAAAACGTTCAATTAGCCATTGTGAAGCTATGTGCATTCCTCAATGCATTCTCTCAGAAGGCAATCTATCCAGTAATCATACCAAGTTTACAGAATGATTTGGTGCAATGTCTTATCAGTTTTGAGTTGGTGTTCCCAGCATCCTTGTTCAATATCATGACGCACGTCCTAGTTCACCTTTGCGAAGAGATTAACATTTTGGGTCCTGTATTTCTGCACAATATGTTCCCTTTGAGAGGTTCATGGGAGTCTTGAAGAAATATGTTCGTAACCGTGCTAGGCCAAAAGGAAGCATCTCGAAGGGCCATGAAAATGAGGAGGTCATTGAGTTTTGTATTTACTTTATTCCTGACCTTAAGCCGATTGGTGTTCCTGAATTGCGACAGAAGGGCAGACTGGATGGAAAAGGCACGCTAGGAGGGGGTCAAATAATATGTATGGACACGAATTCTCTCACTGTAGCACACTACACAGTTCTACAGAATTCCACCTTGGTGGCTCCTTATATGGAGGAACACAAGAATTTTCTACACTCCAAACACCCAGAGTAGTCTGACGATTGGATTACACATGAACAAACGAGGACTTTCACCGGTTGGTTGCAAACACGTGCCATGCATGATGGCGATATTGAAGATGACATGTACTTGCTATCCCAGTTACCATCTTCGAATATAATGACTTTCAAAGGGTACGAGATAAATGGGAATACATTTTACACAATCGCCCAAGATAAGAAGAGCACCAACCAAAACAGTGTTGTCCGTTTTGATGCAACAACCAACATGGGAAAGGAAACATATTATGGTTACTGCTACGTCTTGAGCTTGCGTTGGTTTTCCTTGAAGAGGAAAGAGTGGTGCAGCAATAGTAGTGTAAGTATTTCCCTCAGTTTTTGAGAACCAAGGTATCAATCCAGTAGGAGGCTCCTCAAAAGTCCCACGCACCTACACAAACAAACAAAGAACTCACAACCAACGCAATAAAGGAGTTGTCAATCCCTTCACGGCAACTTGCGAAAGTGAGATCTGATAGAGATAGTATGATAAGATAAATATATTTTTGGTATTTTATGATATAGATTGGAAAAGTAAAGATACAAATAAAAGTAGATCGAAAGCTTTATATGATAAAATATAGACCTAGGGGCCATATGTTTCACTAGTGGCTTCTCGCAAGATAGCATAAATATTACGGTGGGTGAACTAATTACTGTCGAGCAATTGATAGAAAAGCGAATAATTATGAGATTATCTAGGCATGATCATGTATATAGGCATCACGTCCGTGACAAGTAGACCGACTCCTGCCTGCATCTACTACTATTACTCCACACATCGACCGCTATCTAGCATGCATCTAGAGTATTAAGTTCATAAGAACAGAGTAACACATTAAGAAAGATGACATGATGTAGAGGGATAAACTCATGCAATATAATATAAACCCCACCTTTTTATCCTCGATGGCAACAATACAATACATGCCTTGCAACCCTTATTGTCACTGGGTAAGGACACCGCAAGACTGAACCCAAAGCTAAGCACTTCTCCCATTGCAAGAAAGATCAATCTAGTAGGCCAAACCAAACTGATAATTCGAAGAGACTTGCAAAGATAACTCAATCATACATAAAAGAATTCAGAGGAGATTCAAATATTTCTCATAGATAAACTTGATCATAAACCCACAATTCATCGGATCTCGACAAACACACTGCAAAAAGAGTTACATAGAATAGATCTCCACAAGAGAGGGGGAGAACATGGTATTGAGATCCAAAAAGAGAGAAGAAGCCATCTAGCTAATGACTATGGAACTACTTGCAACTCATTGGAGGGGCTATGGTGTTGATGTAGAAGCCTTTCATGGTCAATTCCCCCTCCGGCGGAGCGCCGGTGAAGGCTCCAAGATGGGATCTTGCGGATACAGAAGGTTACGGCGGTGGAAATTGTTTTTCGTTGGCTCCCTAGATGTTTTTGGGGTACGTGGGTACATATAGGAGGAATAAGTAAGTCGGTGGCCACCCGAGGGGCCCACGAGACAGGGGGCGTGACCTGTAGGGGTGGGCGCGCCCTCCACCCTTGTGGACGCCTCGACTGCTTCTTGGCTTGCACTCCAAGTCATATGGATCACGTTCGTTCCAAAAATCACGCTCCCAAAGGTTTCATTCCGTTTGGACTCCGTTTGATATTCCTTTTCTTCGAAATACTGAAATAGGCAAAAAAAACAGCAATACGGGGTGGGCCTCCGGTTAGTAGGTTATTCCCAAAAATGATATAAATGTGTAAAATAAAGCCCATAAACATCCAAAAGGTGTAATATAATAGCATGGAACAATAAAAAATTATAGATACGTTGGATTCGTATCAAGCATTCCCAAGCTTAATTCCTGCTCGTCCTCGAGATAAAAACAGAATTTTTGATGTGGAATGCTACCTAGCATAATTCTCAATGTAATTTTCTTTATTGTGGCATGAATGTTCAGATCCAAATGATTCAAAATAAAAGTTCATATTGACATAAGAAATAGTAATACCTCAAGCATACTAATAAAAGTAATCATGTCTTCTCAAAATAACATGGCTAAAGAAAGTTATCCCTATAAAATCATATAGTCTGGCTGTTGCTCTATCTTCATCACACAAAGTATTTAATCATGCACAACCCCGATGACAAGCCAAGCAATTGTTTCATACTTTAGTAATCTCAAACTTTTTCAACTTTCACGCAATACATGAGCGTGAGCCATGGACATAGCACTATATGTGTAATAGAATGGTGGTTGTGGAGAAGACAAAAAGGAGAAGATAGTCTCACATCAACTAGGAGTATCAACGGGCTATGGAGATGCCCATTAATAGATATCAATGTGAGTGAGTACGGATTGCCATGCAACGGATGCACTAGAGCTATAAATGTATGAAAGATCAACAAAAGAAACTAAGTGGGTGTGCATCCAACCCGCTTGCTCACGAAGACCTAGGGAATTTTGAGGAAGCCCATCATTGGAATATACAAGCCAAGTTCTATAATGAAAAATTCCCACTAGTATATGAAAGTGATAACATAGGAAACTCTCTATCATGAAGATCATGGTGCTACTTTGAAGCACAAGTGTGGTAAAATGATGGTAGCATTGTCCCTTCTCTCTTTTTCTCTCATTTTTTTCTTTATTCTTTTTTTCTCGCTTTCTTTTTTTTCTTTTTTTCCCTTTTTTTCTTTGGCCTTTCTTTTCTTTTTCTTTTTGGCCTTTCTTTTTTTTTCTTTTTGTAAAGTCCGAAGTCTCATCCCGACTTGTGGGGGAATCATAGTCTCCATCATCCTTTCCTCACTGGGACAATGCTCTAATAATGAAGATCATCACACTTTTATTTACTTACAACTCAAGAATTACAACTCAAAACTTAGAACAAGATAAGACCATATATGAATGCCCCCGGCGGTGTACCGGGATATGCAATGAATCAAGAGCGAAATGTATGAAAATTATGAAGGTGGCCTTGCCACAAATATGATGTCAACTACATGATCATGCAAAGAGCAATATGACAATGATGATGCGTGTCATATAAACGGAACGATGGAAAGTTGCATGGCAATATATCTCGGAATGGCTATGGAAATGCCATAATTGGTAGGTATTGTGGCTGTTTTGATGAAGGTATATGGTTGGTGTATGGTACCGGCGAAAGTTGCGCGGCACAAGAGAGGCTAGCAATGGTGGAAGGGTGAGAGTGCGTATAATCCATGGACTCAACATTAGTCAAAAGAACTCATATACTTATTGCAAAAATCTACAAGTCATCAAAAACAAAGTATTACGCACATGCTCCTAGGGGGATAGATTGGTAGGAAAATACCATCGCTCGTCCCCGACCGCCACTCATAAGGAAGACAATCAATAAATAAAATTGTGCTCCAACTTCATCCCAAAGAGATTCACCATATGTGCATGCTACAGGAATCACAAACTTCAACACAAGCATTCTTTAAATTCATAATCACCCAAATAGCAGGACTTTAATATCACTACCTCCATATCTTCAAAGCAATTATCAAGTATAAAATTGATCATAGCATCCAATTCACTTCCTATGATAGTTTTTATTATACCCAACTTGGATGCCTACCATTCTAGGACCAATTTTATAACCATAGCAAATACCATGCTGTTCTAAGAGACTCTCAAAATAATATAAGTGAAGCATGAGAGAATAGAAATTTCTACAAAATTAAGCCACCGCCATGCTCTAAAAGATATAAGTGAAGCACTAGAGCAAAAACGATCAAGCTCAAAAGATATAAGTGAAGCACATAGAGTATTCTAATAAATTCTAATCAAGTGGGCTTCTTCCAAAATGTGTGTACAGCAAGGATGATTGTGAAAAACTAAAAAGAAAATACTAATATCATACACGACGCTCCAAGCAAAACACATATAATGTGGCGAATAAAAATACAGCTCCAAGTAAAGTTCCCAATGAACGAAGACGAAAGAGGGGATGCCTTCCGGGGGCATCCCCAAGCTTAGGATTTTGGCTATTTTTGAATATATTGGGGTTCCATGTACATCCCCAAGCTTAGGATTCTTCCACTCCTTATTCCATAGTCCATCAAATCTTTACCCAAAACTTGAAAACTTCACAACACAAAACTCAACAGGAAATCTCATAAGCTCCGTTAGTGAAAGAAAGCAAAACCACCACATAAGGTACTGTAATGAAATCATTCTTTATTTATATTGGTGTTAAACCTACTATATTTCATGTTCACTATGGTTCATACCACTTAATACTAGCCATAGATGCATCAAAATAAGCAAACAACACACGAAAAACAGAATCTGTCAAAAACAGAACATTCTGTAGCAATATGTAACTAACGCAAACTTCTGGAACTCTAAAAATCCTAACAAAATAGGAAGTTCTGAAAAATTTGTCTATTGATCTACATCAAAAACAATCAACGCAAAATCATGTTTCTGTGATTTAACAAAACTAATATCGTGCACGCAAAGTTTCTGTTTTTCAGCAGAATCAAATTAACTATCATCGTAGGTTATCCTATAGGTTCTACTTGGCAGAAACACTAATTAAAACATAAAAACACATCTAAACATAAGGTAGATACAAACTTTATTACTAAACAGAAACAAAAACAAAAAACACACAAAAAAAGTGTGTTGCCTCCCAACTAGCGCTATCGTTTAACGCCCCTAGCTAGGCATAAAAGCGAAGATAGATCTAAGTAGTGCCATCTTTGGCACTCAATTCATATGTAGCTCGCATGATAGATTCATAAGGTAAGTTATTTTTCTTTCTTGGAAAGTGCTCCATGCCCTTCCATAATGGAAATTGGAATCTAATATTCCCTTCCTTCATATCAATACTTGTGCCAATCATTCTAAGGAAAGGTCTACCAAGAATAATAGGGCAAGAAAGATTACAATCTATATCAAGAACGATAAAATCTACGGGCATCAAATTTCTATTTGCAACAATGAGGACATCATTGATCCTTCCCATTGGCTTTTTAATGATGGAATCCGCAAGGTGCAAATTTAAAGAGCAATCATCAAGATCATGGAAACCTAGAATATCACATAAAGTTTTTGGAATCGTGGAAACACTAGCACCCAAATCACACAAAGCATAACACTCATGATCTTTAATTTTAATCTTTATAGTAGGTTCCCACTCATCATTAAGTTTTCTAGGTATAGAAACTTCCAAATTAAGTTTTTCGTCATAAGATTGCATCAAGGCATCAATGATATGTTTGGTAAAAGCTTTATTTTCACTATACGCACGAGGAGAATGAACAACAGATTGCAGCAAGGAAATACAACCTTCTAAAGAACAATTATCATAATCAAATTCCTTGAAATCCGAGATAGTGGGTTCAATGCTATTTAAAGTCATGACCTCTCCAATCCCAATTTTACCAAATTTGGCATCAAGATCTAAAAACTCCGAATTATTGGGACCCCTTCTAACTAAAGTTGACTCATCTCCGGTCCCATTATTATTAAGATTCATATTGGAAAACAAAGATCTAATAGGGGACACATCAATAACTTTAAGATCTTCATAATTACTTTCGTTGAAACTAGAAGAACACGCCTTTACAAAGCAATCTTTCTTAGCACGCAATCTAGCGGTTCTTTCCTTGCACTCATCAACGGAAATTCTCATTGCTTTGAAAGACTCATTGATATCATGCTTAGGAGGAGTAGATCTAAGTTTAAGAGAATCACCATCAAGCGAATGTCTATCAACGTTCCTTGCCAAATCATCAACTTTGAGCAACTTTTTTTTCAAGCAAGGCATAAAAATTCTTTTGAGAAATCATAAATTCTTTCACACTATTCTCAAAATCAGAGGTCGTCTTATTAAAATTACCATAAGAATTGTTGTAGGAATTTCCATAATTATTAGAGGAATTACTAGGGAACGGTCTAGGATTAGTTTCCTCTATAAGCATTGTTTCCAAAACTATTCCTACCGACAAAATTCACATCCATAGATTCATTATTATTCTCAATCAAAGTAGACAAAGTCATATCATTGGGATCAAGAGGATCATTCTTAGTAGCAAAAATTTTCATGAGTTCATCCATCTTTCCACTCAAAACATTCATTTCTTCTATAGCATGCACTTTTTTACTAGTAGATCTTTTGGTGTGCCATTGAGAATAATTAGCCATAATATTATGAAGAAGTTTTGTAGAATCTCCTAAAGTGATTTCCATAAACGTGCCTCCCGCGGCCGAATCTAAAAGATTTCTAGAAGCAAAGTTCAAACCAGCATAAAAATTTTGTATGATCATCCATAAATTCAAACCATGAGTAGGGCAATTGCGAATCATCAATTTCATTCTTTCCCAAGATTGGGAAACATGCTCATGATCAAGTTGTTTATAATTCATAACATTGTTCTTAAGAGTGATAATCTTAGCAGGAGGAAAATACTTAGAGATAAAAGCATATTTGCACTTATTCCAAGAATCAATACTATTTTTAGGCAAAGATGAAAAGCAAACTTTAGCACGATCTCTAAGTGAAAACAAAAATAACTTCAATTTAACAATATCATTATCCGTATCTTTCTTCTTATGCATATCACACAAATCAACAAAGTTGTTTAGATGGGTAGCGGTATCTTCACTAGGAAGGCCGGCGAATTGATCTTTCATAACAAGATTCAGCAAAGCAGTATTGATTTCACAAGACTCAACATCATTAAGAGGAGCAATCAGAGTACTAAGGAAATCATTATTATTGGTATTGGAGAAACCACACAATTTGGTATTATCTTGCGCCATGGCAACAAGTAATCCAACACACAAGCAAACAGAAAAAGGCAAGCGAAGAAGAGAGAGGAGAAGATTGGGAAAGAGAGGGAAAATAAAACGGCAAGGGTGAAGTGGGGGAGAGGAAAACAAGAGGCAAATGGCAAATAATGTAAATGCGAGGGAGATGAGTTTGTGATGTGTACTTGGTATGTCTTGACTTGAGCAAAGACCTACCCGGCAACGGCGCCAGAAATCCTTCTTACTACGTCTTGATCTTGCGTTGGTTTTCCTTGAAGAGGAAAGGGTGATGCAGCAATAGTAGCGTAAGTATTTCCCTCAGTTTTTGAGAACCAAGGTATCAATCCAGTAGGAGGCTCCTCAAAAGTCCCACGCACCTACACAAACAAACAATGAATTCACAACCAACGCAATAAAGGGGTTGTCAATCCCTTCACGGCCACTTGCGAAAGTGAGATCTGATAGAGATAGTATGATAAGATAAATATATTTTTGGCATTTTATGATATAGATTGGAAAACTAAAGATACAAATAAAAGTAGATTGAAAGCTTTATATGATAAAAGATAGACCCGGGGGCCATAGGTTTCACTAGTGGCTTCTCGCAAGATAGCATAAGTATTACGGTGGGTGAACAAATTACTGTCGAGCAATTGATAGAAAAGCGAATAATTATGAGATTATCTAGGCATGATCATGTATATAGGCATCACCTCTGTGACAAGTAGACCGACTCCTGCCTGCATCGACTACTATTACTCCACACATCAACCGCTATCCAGCATGCATCTAGAGTATTAAGTTCATAAGAACAGAGTAATGCGTTAAGAAAGATGACATGATGTAGAGGGATAAACTCATGCAATATGATATAAACCCCACCTTTTTATCCTCGATGGCAACAATACAATACATGCCTTGCAACCCTTATTGTCACTGGGTAAGGACTCCGCAAGATTGAACCCAAAGCTAAGCAATTCTTCCATTGCAAGAAAGATCAATCTAGTAGGCCAAACCAAACTGATAATTCAGAGAGACTTGCAAATATAACTCAATCATACATAAAAGAATTCAGAGGAGATTCAAATATTTCTCATAGATAAACTTGATCATAAACCCACAATTCATCGGATCTCGACAAACACACCGCAAAAAGAGTTACATCAAATAGATCTCTACAAGAGAGGGGGAGAACATGGTATTGAGATCCAAAAAGAGAGAAGAAGCCATCTAGCTAATAACTATGGACCCGAAGGTCTGCGGTAAACTACTCATAACTCATCAGAGGGGCTATGGTGTTGATGTAGAAGCCATCCGTGGTCGATTCCCCCTCCGGTGGAGCGCCGGCGAAGGCTCCAAGATGGGATCTCGCAGATACAGAAGGTTACAACGGTGGAAATTGTTTTTTGTTGGATCCCTGGATGTTTTCGTGGTACATGGGTATACATAGGAGGAAGAAGTAGGTCGGTGGCCGCCCGAGTGGCCCACGAGATAGGGGGGCGCGCCCTGTAGGGGTGGGCGCGCCCTCCACCCTCGTGGACACGTCGACTATTTCTTGGCTTGCACTCCAAGTCCTCTGGATCACGTTCGTTCCAAAAATCACGCTCCCGAAGGTTTCATTCCGTTTGGACTCCGTTTGATACTGAAATAGGCAAAAAACAACTATACGCGCTGGGCCTCCGGTTAGTAGGTTAGTCCCAAAAATGATATAAATGTGTAAATTAAAGCCCATAAACATCCAAAAGGGGTAATAAAATAGCATGGAACAATCAAAAGTTATAATATGTTGGAGACGTATCAGTTACATAGAGGACATATGGGAACTTAACTGTGGAGGTGGTTTGAAGGTCCCTTTGTTTCGGTGCAAATGGGTCAATATGACACGAGGCGGGGTAACGGAAGACCCGCAGTACGGAATGACAACAATGGATCTCAACAATCTTGCGTATGCAGATGAACCATTCGTCCTAGCCAATGATGTGGCGCATGTTTTCTATGTGAAAGACATGTCTACCAGTCTGAGAAAAAGAAAATATAAGGAAGCGAATGCATCATACGATGAGCCAAAGTGCCACATAGTTCTTTCAGGGAAAAGAAACATCGTGGGAGTGGATGACAAGACAGACATGTCAGAAGATTATGAAAAGTTTGACGAAATTGCTCCATTCACAGTGAATATTGATCCGAGCATCAAGTTAAATGATGAAGATTGTCCATGGTTAGGGCGCAAAGGGACACACGCAAAGAAAAAGTTTCACACCCAAAGATCCCACTCTGGGATGTGATAGGCTTCACCGTCATCACTTTCTTCTGTAGTGACTTTCCGGACTTGTATATATGGAAAGTGCCGCTTTGAACAAACCGGAGGGAATCTTTGTAATAGTTAGGGTACTTATGTGTTTTGGTATTTGAAACGTGAAGAAATTTTATGTGCAAAAACTGGATGCACTTCGTCTACAAATTAGTTCGTCAAATAATTCAAATTTAAACTATTCAAATTTGAAAACTACTGGTACTAACAGAAAGTTTGTAATTTTTTGTAACTGTAGAAAAAATATTCAGAAATAAATAAATGAAAATAAATAAAGTAGAAAAGAAAAGAAAAACTAAATTTTTGTTGAGACAAAAAAATTAAAAAAATTAAACTATTCAAATTTGAAAACTACTCGCACTAACAGAAAATTTGTAATTTTTTGTAGCTAAAGAAAAAATATTCAGAAATAAATAGATGAAAATAAATAAAGTAGAAAAGAAAAAAAAAACTAAATTTTTGTTGACACAAAAACTAAAAAAAAAGCCAACCTACTGGGGCACAGCGGCCTGCATACGACTAGTAACCCAACCTGCAGTTGGGCCAGGATGCAGGCCCGCAGGGCCTAGTAGGCCCATAGGACAGAGAGGTAGAGTTAGGCCCAGAAGCCTGCTATAGAGAGGAGTTCGAGAGAGCAGCCCCGCCGAGGCTTTTAAACAGGTGCGGGAACCCCTCGATTAGCGAGGTGGGAATAAACTTGCCCGCACCGCACCTGCGCCAATGCACCCCCTTTAGTACCGGGTCGTGGCTCCAACCGGTACTAAAGGGGGGGCCTTTAGTACCGTTTGTAGCCACCACCCGGTACTAAAGGGGGTGCGCTCCAACCGGTACTAAAGGTAGGTTCTATATAAGAAACTGCTTCAAAAAAATTCGTCAGTTTGTTCTCCCTCTGCTTCTTCTCCTCTGCCCCGTCGCCGCCGCCCTCGTCGCCGCCGCCGCCGCCCCCGTCGCCGTCCGTCCCCGTCGCCGCCACCCCCGTCCCCGTCGCCGTCCCCTTTGCCTCGCCGTCCCGTCGCCTCGCCGTCCCGTCGCCTCGCCGTCGCCGTCGCCGTCGCCCGCACTGTGAGCCCCTCTCCCCGGCCCATCTCCTCCCTCCAATCGAAGCCACCGCACCGCCGGCGCCGTAGGTGCACACGCGCTCGCACACGCACACACACACATGCACACACACATTTAGTTTTTAGTTTTTAGTTTTTTCTGTTTTTAGTTTTTAGTTTTTAGTTTTTTAGTTTTTTTAGTTTTTTCTGTTTTTTATACAAATGTTTTAGATGAATTAATTAATTAGATTAGATTAATGTCAAATAGTACATAGAAATGTTAGAAATGTTATAGAAATGTTAGAAATTTTAGAAATGTTAGTTTTAGCTAGATGAATTAGATTAATTTCAAATTTTTATAGAAATGTTAGTTTTTAGTTTCTTATAATTTTAGTTATACAAATTTAGAATTTGCATATAAGAAATCAAAATCCAATCATTTAAAAAATGTTACTTTTGTGGCATATAGTATTTGTTCTCGATGATGCCCGGCCCGCATCCTCGCTGTCGACCCGTTCGCGATGACGTCCTGCTTCAGAGGACCCATGTCCGGGACTGGGCTCCGCCGGGCTGACACTGGGAGGTGCTACCTTTAGGGGCTCGCCGCTTGGTGAGGAACACGGGTCCCGTCGTCGACCCTGAGCTCCTTTGGTGGCGTTCCCATGGGTCACTGCCGGTGCGGAGGGAGCCGGCCCCGCCGGAGGTGGTGCGTCGCTGTGTGAGGGAGGAGGACGAGCACATCCGTTGCTATATGGCTGCTATGGACGTCAGGTTCTCCAATACCTGGCAGGGTCTTTAGGAAGATGACCGGAGCTATGATCCTGTGATGGTTCCTTCTCTTTGGGTGTCCATCGCCCGCGCCTCAAGAACCGCGAGTGGCGTAGATTATTCCATAGTATTTGATCTTTATTAGCTAGCTAGCTAGTGATGTATTTGATATATAATATTCGAGATGATGTATTCGAGATTATATATTATTCGAGACAATGGATATTATGTACTATGATTCATGATTTCCTCTTATTGATTGCATGCATGCATATTGTAATTTGAATACTAAATTGTTTTATATTTCTTCTGGATTAGTTAAATAAAAGCTATGGCGGACAATACCAATAGAGAGGGAGAAGAGGCCCTGTTCGAGATCATACGCTCCCCTCGCACGCCAGATGATCGAAATGAAGAGGATGACAACTCCCAATATCTGAACAATACCGGGGAGGGTGATGATATGATATTTGGTCGCGACGATCGAATTGATGAAGTCATGGACGACGACTTTGATTATGATGGCGAAGAAATTAATGATTATGATGGCGAACAAAATGTTGATCTTGAAATAACAGAGACCGACGAGGTATATTTATATAAGCAGACATCTAGTGATCATCACATGTTTTAAATGATTTGAAGATATATTAATGAATCGATCTTTCTTCTTTGAGCCCTCCGGATCGAGCAAATCTTCTACAGGCAGAGTGCGAGGTCCGGGAAAAAAGTTGAAGGAGGGCGTAAAGTACAACATTGATGCCATCAAAAGTAATGGCGAACCAATAGTGCCTAAGAACATTGCGAACAAGTTCGTTCATCAGTGCAGAGTTCTTGTGAAGGACAAACTCCCGATCTCCCTTCAAGAATGGAAAAAGCCATCAAAGCCCCATCCAAATCTTACTTTTGTCGATGACAGAGCAAAAAAAGCGCTTTTTGAAGATATCATGGAACATTTCACCCTACTAGATCATTTCACAGCTGCAGATGTGGAGAAAGTCAAGGACACTGCTCTTAGGAAGATGAAATTGCATTCAACAACCACAAGAAAACTATATGGGATAACTACATCAAAGCAGGAAAGAAGACTCCAGAATTCAAGGGAACACTGGAGAACCAAAGAGAACACTGAGATGATTTCATGAAATTCAAGGAATCAGAATTATCTAAGGAACGATCCAGAAAAAACAAGGCCAATGCCACAAAAAAGAAGCAATTCCATAGGCTGGGGCCAGGTGGCTACGCGGTGGCAATGCCTAAGTGGGATAAGTCTGAGCAAGAGATGCTGGCTGCACAGGTCACTCCAGTTACATTGAGCTGGCCCCCAGGTGCAGAACTTGGTTCTATGCGCATGGGGGGGGGGGGCGTTGGACCTGAAGACATGCGAGGTTTCGAAGAAGGCATGTCTTAAAGGAGCCGATGATAAGTTAGTTGAAGCAATAAAAGAAGCTCGAAAGGGGGTGTTCACGCCCAACAGAGAGACGACGAGCTTACGTGCGCCCTGGGAAATCCTGAACACCCGGGAAGAACACGAGGCAAGGGCGTTGTTCCATGGTATGAGGGCTTTTCTGAGTGGAACGCTGACTACAGAAGCCGTGCGAGAAGGAAGATGGAGGTGGAGAAGAAGAAGAAGCTGGAGGACGAGCATAGGAAGCAGGAAGCAGAACGCCTTCTAGGCCTAGATTCAGCGCACACGGACTTGGCACTCAAATTGAAAGGTAGCAACAACAGATTGACTCGCTTAGCTAGGAAAGGGGGTCTCAGCAGCGGCCGCAACTAGCGGATGATCCAACATTGGATAGCACCATCCCATCCATGATGAGAAGCAGCGTGGGTTCCGCCCCGGGTTCTACCCTGCTGGATAGATACCCTGTGAATGACATCATGGAGAACACACTACAAAAAAAAGACACATCCGTGACATTTTGGGCCGAACGAAATTTTTTTGTCATACATATGACACTTCTATGACGATAATTGTGAAAAAACCCGGTATCATCATAGATGTGGTGGGCTCCTACTTCTATGAGAAAAAATCATGACAGAAAATGGGGTTTTCGTCCTGGGCGGGCCGGAGACACAGCTGCATGACATTCTTTGGGCCGTCCATGACGGAAAAAACCGTGGTAGAAGCGAGGGGGAGGAAAATTTCAGGGAGTTCCCGGTTACGGTGGGAGGTCGGGGGCCGAGCGATGCGTGTTTCTCTCGTACACGTATGCGCGTGTGTGCGAGGCATTGGCTCTAACTGAACCCGAGCGAGGCGTTGGGCTCTAACTGAACCCGAGCGATTGCACTGCAGGCTACGCGTTACTGAACCCGAGCGATCAATCGATGGCTGTTAACTGAACCCGATCGAGCGATTCCTTCGCTACTGCTGCTAACTGAAGCCGATCGATTGGATGAACAGTGA